>NC_045992.1:3292283-3592283 GCF_010909765.2 Amblyraja radiata
GTTCAACCCGATTCGCAAACTTTTATTGGCGTGATTTTGTTCCATTTTGAGCACTGTATGTTGCATTCCCCAGAAAACAAAGCTTGGCTTTGGTGTTGTACTTCACACACAGGTCTTTCATCTCCTTGAAACTCTTCTCCACGGCTTTTGCAAACATGGCTGAAGAGGTTTCCTTGCAATTATTGAAGGAGGAGATGCAGAAGATAATCTGATCCAAACGTGGGTTGTAAGCAACGCCATAACCATCGGGAACCACAGGACCGTAAAACAGAAATCCATCCATTGTAGTTGGTACCTGTGGAGGAATGAAAATATCTAGTCGTAGAGATACGGAGCATGGAAACAAGTCCTTCAGCCCATTGAGCCCACACTCAACATCAAACACCCATTTCTCCTACACTAATGGTAGGTAGACACAAAATGCTGGAGTAACTCAGCGGGTGAGGCAGCATCTCTGGAGAGGAGGAATGGGCGACGTTTCAGCCTGAAACATCACCCATTCCTTCTGTCCAGCGATGCTGCCTCACCCGCTGAGTTACTCCAGCATTTTGTGTCCACCTTCGATTTTAACCAGCATCTGCAGTTCTTTCTTGCACTAAACCTACCCTTTCCCATTATATACTTTCCACATTCCCGTCAGCTCCCTCCAGATTCTATCACTCATTCCCACCCTCGGGACGATTCACAATTAACCCTCGGAACTGCACTTCCTTGGGATGTGGGAGAGAAATGGAAAACCTGCAAACACCACACGGAGAATGCTGGAGATTAGGAGCGTGTAAACAATGACCTGGCTGGTGGAGAGGAGGAAATTGTTGCTCATCAGGTATGTTTTATCAGTGAATAGTTTCGGTAAATCCATCTGTAGTTCTTTCGCCATCTCCTGCAGTCCAAGTAAGTGATTGTCAATTGCCATTCCTGTAATAGTCTGGAACATGGACCAAAATTGGAAAATAGTTATTTTATCTAAAGTAATATTAAATATAAACTCAAGTGCCTTGAGGATAGGCCATTCAGAAAATTAAAAAAATGTTCAGCAAGAATTAGCCACACGTTTGGGGTGCATCATCAGCCTAAAGCATCAGGCGAGGAAAGAGTAGGAGAGAAACCTGAAGCTTTACCACAGAAGTGTGATGAAGCAAAAAGCATATGGAGTTTAGAAGGATGAGGAGATATCTTATAGAAACATAAAATTATAAAAGGACTGGACAAGCTAGATGCAGGAAAAATGTCCCCAATGTTGGGTGAGTCCAGAACCAGGGGCCACAGTCTTAGAATAAAGGGGAGGTCATTTAAGACAAAAAACTTTTTCACCCAGAGAGTTGTGAATTTGTGGAATTCCCTGCCACAGAGGGTAGTGGAGGCCAAGTCACTGGATGGATTTAAGAGAGAGTTAGATAGAGCTCTAGGGGCTAGTGGAGTCAAGGGATATAGGGAGAAGGCAGGCACGGGTTATTGATAGGGGACGATCAGCCATGATCACAATGAATGGCGGTGCTGGCTCGAAGGGCCGAATGGCCTCCTCCTGCACCTATTTTCTATGTTTCTATATGGACCAGGACCAGAAACAATCAAGATTACTAGATGAATTTTGAAAGTGAAACATTGAGGTTATTTTTTGTCATCGTTACTGCTTCTCTGTCAATTATGACTAAGCTCCCTTGTGTTATCAAAGTGATAGCTGTCTGTGTAAGAGAGTTGCTCATCCATGTATGCCCACTGAGTTGGATGATCAGCCATGATCATATTGAATGGCGGTGCAGGCTCGAAGGGCCGAATGGCCTACTCCTGCACCTAATTTCTATGTATTTCTATGTTTCTATCTCCTTAATGCTGATGCCATTTCTAAATGATGTGAATGACACTGAAGACTTTCCAAAGGCCCGTTTGTGATGATGCAGCCTTTTGGTTTGAAGAAAACACTAACATAAGTTAAATGTAGCTCTTCCCAAATTTACATTATTTATTTTGGAACCAAGTCAAACTAGTTGTGTTTTCAACTGCTAATAATTTGTGACATTGACTATCAGAGATTTGAATTATTATTGAAATAGATATCACATTTTCTGTCCCTAAATTATATATGCCCCAAAATAGATTTATCAGTGAATGGAAAACTGCTGAGCCTTAGTAAATTGAAACGTTGACACAGGTACTAATACTACCATTGTGATATTATTTTAAAATATGGATTTTTTTCCCCTTGCCTTTAGATCATAAATAACACTCTTGCTCCTCTGCTGCAGAATGATATGAAAAATTAAAAGCTGGAAGATAATTTATTGAACAACTCATGAAAGTACTTTGCTCCACTTACTGCCTCACTGTTAATGCAACTAATTAATTAATTAGACCATGAAAGACATAATCAATAAAACTTTTAATTTGCTAATGCGGCATTTGAAGCTGAAATTATTTCTACTTACTTGAACTGTGTAATTGATCTGTGCGTCGACTGCAGCCCACAGAAGCTCCATCTTCTTTGAGTCCTGAATCCAAAGGAGGTTAGTTAGTGCCATATATCAGCTTGAAGAAGAGTGTAATACAAAGGCTCCACCTCCCCACCTCCCTCTACTTAAACATGCAACACTTCACTCAGTTGTCAGGGTACACTATCTCACTCATGCTTATCATTCATCCATTTGGCTTATTTTCTTCATTCAGCAACGCACTGGACTTCATTGCTGCAGGCAGCTATGGAGGGCAAGTCAATGAATATTTGTAAGGTGGAAATTGACAGATTCTTCGTTAGTACGGGTGTCAGGGGTGAAGGGGAGAAGGCAGGAGAATGGGGTTGAGAGGGGAAGAAAATCAGCCATGATTGAATGGCGGAGTAGACTTGATGGGCCGAATGGCCTAAATCTGCTCCTATAACTTATGAAGCACGCACCATTGACTTCATTCTACACTTCACGTTGCCTCAGCAAGGCTACCAGCATAATCAAGGATGAGTCTCACCCCAGTCTCTCCCATCAGCCATGATGTCTGCAAATGCATACCACCAGATTCAGGGCCAGTTTCTTGCCAGAGCGGTCCTGACCTCCCATCTATCTCATCGGACACCTTCAGACTCTTTAATCGGACTTTACTGGAATTTATCTTGTACTAAATGTTGTGCCCTTTATCCTGCATCTGTACACTGTGGACGGCTTCATTGTAATCATGTGTAGTCTTTTAGATGACTTAATAGCACGCAACAAAATAGCTTTTCACTGCACCTCGATACAGATGAGAATAATAAATTAAACTAAACTAAAGAATTCCCTCACACGCACACATCCTTCACCTGCTCCCAGAGAAACTTGAAACAAATGGAAATATTTTTTAAAATTAATTATAAAAAAAATTAATTCATTCATCTGATGTGGACGGCTACCAATCGGAGGATTGTGTGCATTTCTGGTTACCACATTAGAGGAAGGATTAGGAGTGGGTACAAAAGAGGTTCACCAGGACGTTGCCAGGATTGGAGTGGATTCACTATCAGGAGAGAGTGGACAAACTTTGATTATTTTCTTGGGAACGTCACATATAAGTTGACGAGAGGCATGGGAAGGGTAGGCAGTCTTTTTCCCCAGTGTGGCAATGTCAAATGTTACAGGCAATATGTTTAAGGTGAGAGGGGAAAGTTCAAAGAAGATTTTCGAGCCAGGTTTTCTATTATCCCAACATAGGGTGGTGGATGTCTGCAATGTATTACACTGCACTGCACTACTGCAGGAAACATGTTCCTGAGCAGGAAACATGTTCCCGATATTGGGGGAGTCCAGAACCAGGGGCCACAGTTTAAGAATAAGGAGTAAGCCATTTAGAACGGAGACGAGGAAACACTTTTTCTCACGGAGAGTCTGTGGAATTCTCTGCCTCAGAGGGCGGTGGAGGCAGGTTCTCTGGATGCTTTCAAGAGAGATCTAGAGAGGGCTCTTAAAAATATGGGATATGGGGAGAAGGCAGGAATGGGATACTGATTGGGGATGATCAGCCATGATCACATTGAATGGCGGTGCTGGCTCGAAGGGCCGAATGGCCTACTCCTGCACCTATCGTCTATTGTCTATTGTCTTTGTCTATTGCACTGCACTGCCTCAAGGGATGGTGGAAGCAATGTTAAGGGGCATTTAGACAGACACCAGAAAGGGCAGGGAAACAGAGGGATACAGACCATATGGAAGCAGGTGAGATTAGTTGAATTTGGTCAGTGCAGACATGCTGGGCCGAAGGGCCTGTTCCTGTGCTGTGCTTTTCCATATTTATTTATAACCCACCCCTTGTTGCCCAGTTTGCTTCAATGCAAAGGTGATTAACAGTCAACCAACGTGCACTGGGCTTGGCATCACCTTTAAACGGGGCATCTCTTTTTCTGAAGGATATCAATGAACATAATGGGTTCCAAGATCTCTGGATTTTTCATTTACAAACTTACAAATTTTGATTCTCCAGCCACTGTGGTGGGATTTGAACCCATCGCACCAAATTAGCAGTCTCTGTCACTCGAAATTACTCCAGTAATGTAACCACTATAGCGTTTTATGAGCACTAACTCAGGGCAGTGACTGGAATAAATCAACATATTACCCATAGAATTTCGATAACACACAGTACCAAAGTATCAAAAAAATGGCAATGGATATTATGACAGAAAAATTATCAAACAGGAAGAAATGTTGATATGCATAGGAAAAGATATATTTATGTGAGTAAGCAGAAAAATGAAGACTGTTGCAACCTTGTTTGTGTGATGGGTGATATTAATATTCAAGTGCTTAATGCAAAGCATCTTGCTTTCTCCTATCTTTGCAGAAGTATTTGAACTGCCGTTGGAAAACAAGGCTGTGTGGAATCGCACACAAACAGGGAATTCCTGCACAGATCTGTTCCCAATGGTGTGAGGAGGGAGTGAGGGGGGTGGGATGGCAGAAAGAGAGGTCATTGGGTACTGTAAAGAAAGGAAGTCTGACAAACGAGAGTCGAGAACAGAGAGAAGAAGACCCACTGAGATTGAAGCTCTTCCATCGATCATTCCCTTTGCAAAATCAAGAGCCTCTTTCGTTGCTGATCGGATATTATCAACTCTTCCCTCCTGGAAACAGCGAACAGAGGCACTTTCGTAAGTGTGGACTAGTCTTCCATGACACCTGGAAAAATAAAATGCTTTTTAATGAAACCATTTTTTAAGTAAAAGGCAACATCCTTATGGGAAACAATGGAATGCAGTGGAACCAAAACTATGGTGAACATTAAGCAGAATTATTTTGGGGAAATAAAAGTGCCCGATAACCATATAACCATATAACAATTACAGCACGGAAACAGGCCATCTCGGCCCTACAAGTCCGTGCCGAACAACTTTTTTCCCTTAGTCCCACCTGCCTGCACTCATACCATAACCCTCCATTCCCTTCTCATCCATATGCCTAATCCAATTTATTTTTAAATGATACCAACGAACCTGCCGCCACCACTTCCACTGGAAGCTCATTCCACACCGCTACCACTCTCTGAGTAAAGAAGTTCCCCCTCATGTTACCCCTAAACTTCTGTCCCTTAATTTCTGAAGTCATGTCCTCTTGTTTGAATCTTCCCTATTCTCAAAGGGAAAAGCTTGATCACATCAACTCTGTCTATCCCTCTCGTCATTTTAAAGACCTCTATCAAGTCCCCCCTTAACCTTCTGCGCTCTAGAGAATAAAGATAGGATAAGGGTAGACGCAAAATGCTGGAGTAACTCAGCGGGTGAGGCAGCATCTCTGGAGAGAAGGATGGGTGACATTTCGGGTCAGGATAAGGGTACATACAAACTCGGGGAGGCTGGGAAAGAAGTAGTCATCTTAAGAATTCATTTATGTAATAGAAACAATAAAACAGACAGATCAAACCTAACTCTTGAAAACATCCAGTGAATCGGCCTCCACTACCTTCTGTGGCAGAGAATTCCACAGATTCACACAACTCTCTGGGTGACATTTCTTTTTCTCATCTCTGTCCTAAATGGCCTACCTCTTATTCTTAAACTGTGTGACCCCCTGGTTTTGGATTCTTAAACTGTGTACACACTGCATTTTTCTTTCTCGTTTATCACATTATTTACAGTGTACTATGTTTACATATTCTGTTGTGCTGCAGCAAGTAAGAATGTTGTTGTTCTATCTGGGACACATGACAATAAAACTCTTGACAATTTATATTTATTTTTTACCGAAGCCAATTAAACTACAACCCCACACGTCTTTGGAGTGCGGGAGGAAACTGGAGATCCCGGAGAAAACCCACCCGCTCACGGGGAGAACCTGCAAACTCCATACAGGCAGCACCCGCAGTCAGGATCGAACCCGGGTCTCTGATGCTGTGAGGCAGCAACTCCACCACAGTGCCGCCCTGCAGTACAATGGTTTCCATGCTCCCACTTTCCCTGTGGCATTGATTTAGTGCCAAACACATCTGCTGCTGCTCTGTGAAACGGTAACCAAACAACTGGTGGGTATAATTTAATGACACCAACCCACTTAGTTGAGACTCTATCAAATGCTGTTGTAAAACCTCATGGAATTCTTTGAATATTAGTTAATTGGACTGTGAATTGGTTTGGCATTGAAAAGTAGCAAGTGAAGATAAACACCAAAATATCTGGCACATAAATAATAACTAATAAGGTTCTGGGAAGCATCTGTTAAACGCCTCCTGCTATTCATCCCAAACTCAAATGATTCTGAAGAGACTGCTTGTAATATCATATAACTTGCCAAACTGCATAGCTTAATGATTGGAGCAAAAAACAGCTGAGATTATCAAAGATTGGAATCACTTGAGTGCAAAGATGGGGCTAAATGTTGAGCAAACTGGAGGAAGTCAGTCGGTCAGGCAGCATCTATGGAAGGAAAAAGACAGCCAACGTTTCAGGTCAGGCCAGTCCGATGAAAGGTCTTGACCTGAAACATTATTCCCTTCACAGATGCTGCCTAACCCTCGAGTTCCTCCAGCATTTTGTTTATTGCGCGAGATTCCAGCATCAACAGCCTCTTGTGTGTCGGTGGATTTAATGTTGAAACAGATAGAAGTTGTGTGTTCTCAGACATGAATTATCCGTGCGTTCCGAAAGCATCCCATTTTGCAAATGTGCTGAGATGATATGTGATAAAAAGGAACGGCAGATAGACACAAAATGCTGCAGTAACTCAGCGAGCCAGGCAGCATCACTGGAGAAAATGGATAGGTGACGTTTCTGGTCGGGACCATTCCTCAGACTTGCATTATGTGTCCATGTGCGCTGAAATTATGTTGGAATGATTTGACTCAGCCCTGGTAAGTAGCCTGTCGTTGTATCAGGAATGGAGTTTGTTTCTTCATTTTGAACACAGAGCAATATTGGGCACAGCCAATGCTGTTGAAGTGGACAGCTTCTAGCTGAGAGGGAGGGATGCTTTAGGGCTTTCCTGGGAGTGAATCAACTTTGAGGCGAATCAATCATCAATCAGTCAATTGTATTTGTATAGCACATTTAAAAACAACTCACATTGACCAAAGTGCTGTACATCAGAGCAGATACTAATGTGCTACATACAGTGGTATGTAGCACATTAGTATCGGGATGGCAGATGGCACAATGGGCTAAGTGTTCGGCTGGCAACCGGAAGGTAGCCGGTTCGAATCCCTGCTTGCATACTGTCGTTGTGTCCTTGGGCAAGACACTTTACCCACCTTTGCCTGTGTGTGAATGTGTGTGAGTGATTGGTGGTGGTCGGAGGGGCCGTAGGCGCAGATTGGCAGCCACGCTTCCGTCAGTCTGCCCCAGGGCAGCTGTGGCTACAGAAGTAGCTTACCACCACCGAGTGTGACTGAGGAGTGAATGAATAATGCGATGTAAAGCGCCTTGAGTATTAGAAAGGCGCTATATAAATCCCATCCATTATTATTATTATTAGTGGTAGACAGACCTAACAATACATACATACACTGTTTTCAGCGCCCCCACAGAGGGACTCAGAAACGCTAGGGAGTAGAAGTAGGTTTTGAGCCTCGACTTAAAGGAGTCGATGGAGGGGGCAGTTCTGATGAGGAGAGGGCTGCTGTTCCACAGTATAGGAGCTGCAACTGCAAAAGCACGGTCGCCCCTGAGCTTAAACCTAGACCGCGGGATAGTCAGGGAGAAACTTCACAAATCACAACAGTTCTTGAGCCTGGCTCTTGCTGGTGAATTGGAGACATCCCACATCAATGTCCCCTCAGTCATCTGTGCATGTGTATTAAAGTTATCCAGTCAATGCAAATGCTCGGTGATAATCTTGCCCAGTCACACCAAACATTCTTACTGATAAACAGATTACCCCCCACCATCTTCCCATGCTTGGACTCACTAAATATGTCTGCAGAATACCTATCTTGCTAGCCTTGAATGTTAGCTCCATGGCCTCAGTTAGACTCTGGTCAAAGCTCCTTGACCTGAAGTTACTAGAGGCTTTAAGGTGAGAGGCGAAAGATCTCAAAGAGATCAGCGGGGCAATTTCTTCATGTAGAGAGTGGTAATATATGGAAATAATTATCTGAGAATGTTATATCACCAAGTGCAATAGTGATGTTTAAAAGGCATTTAGATCTACAGAGAGGTTGTAGGGAAACCTGATAGAAGTTTGTAAAATTGTGAGAGGCATAGATAAGATAGACAGACCTTTTTCCCAGGATAGAATAATCAAATATTGGAGAGCATACACTAGCTTTAAGGTGAGAGGGACAAAGTTTAAAGGAGATGCGTGGGGCAACTTTTTCACAAAGTGGGTGGTGAGTTCCTGGAATGTTCTGTCGAGGGTGGTGGTTCGAGCAGATAAGATCGTGGCATTAAAGTGACTTTTGGATAGGCACATGGATTTCCATGGAATGGAGGGATATGGATTTTGTGCAGGTAGATAGGAGATGGTCTTGGCATTATGTTTGGCCCGGGCATTGCCGGCTGAAGGGCCTGTTCACGTGCTGTACTGTTCTATGTTCTATGATAAGTGTATGGATAGGAAAGGTTTAGAGGGAAGATAGACACAAAATGCTGGAGTTACTCAGCGGGGCAGGCAGCATCTCTGGAGAGAAGGAATGGGAGACATTATGGGTCGAGACCCTCTTCAGACACTTGAAGGTTTAGAGGGATATGGGTCAAAAACACAGGCAAATAGTGCAAGCTCCGTTATAACACCTGATTGTAATGGATACGTTTGGTTAAAGCGCCTGTTTCCGTGCTCTATGACTCTTTAAGCCATAAAACCAAAAATTGAAAGACCATGTTGTCTGTAATAATGTAGCAGCTTCATCTTTTGGAAAAAATAAATCAAAGAAGAATATTTTTATTTGCAGCTTATTTTGAGTGATGGGGAAGGTATTCAGAAATAATGTGTGTAAGAAATCAAATACATTTGACAGAGGCATGATTATACACTGTTTGACATGATTGGTGAGAAGAAAATGTTTGATGAATCCAAACAACCAATGCTATGTATATTGTTTCTTACATTCAGTGAGACTAGTGTACATTTGGGACGACAGATGGCACAATGGGCTAAGTGTTCGGCTGGCGACCGGAAGGTGGCCGGTTTGAATCCCGCTTGGAGTGCATACTGTCGTTGTGTCCTTGGGCAAGACACTTCACCCACCTTTGCCTGTGTGTGAATGTGTGTGAGTGATTGGTGGTGGTCGGAGGGGCCGTAGGCGCAGATTGGCAGCCACGCTTCCGTCAGTCTGCCCCAGGGCAGCTGTGGCTACAGAAGTAGCTTACCACCACCGAGTGTGACTGAGGAGTGAATGAATAATGCGATGTAAAGCGCCTTGAGTATTAGAAAGGCGCTATATAAATCCCATCCATTATTATTATTATTATTATTATTATTACATTGAGGGTTAGTAAAACTCCATAAACACTGCACAAACTCACCTGTAAAAAGACAGCTGCAAGCCAACCTGGATAAAGGCATCAGGGCTCATCCTCTGTTTCTTGATAAAGTCTTTACCGAGAGCCTTCAGCCGATATATGTTTAAGTCCGTGTTTTCTATCAACCTGGAAAAATGTAACATTATTGAACTCTAAGATGCATTTAACGTTGCCATTTGTCAAGACTCATTTTGTACAGACTCAATTATGACTAATTAGCAATTATGGAAATCTTCACGTGAGTAATGACAAACTGAGCAAACCAACATATAAGACAGTGCTAATTACTATTTCGTTTAGTTTAAAGATATAGCATGGAAATAGGCCCACTGAGTCCATGCTGACCAGCGATGACCCTGGTTCTATGTGATCCCACTTTCTCATCCACTCCCTACACACATGAGGCAATTTACAGAGGCTAATTAACCTACAAGCCCTTGTGTCTTCGGGGTGTGGGAGGAAACCGGAGCGCCCGGAGGAAACTCATTTGGTCACAGTAAGAACGTGTAAACTCCACACAGACAGCACCCGTGGTCAGGATCGTACCCGGGTCTCTGGCGTCGTGAAGCAGCAGCTTGAACAGCTCTGCCACTGTTCCACTCTTCACAACTAAATTCTCGTTTAATATCGGTTAGAATCTGCTGCCTACCTTTGAAGTTTGTCAGCTGCTGAGGCTAAGCATCTGTGGATTTCGGGGCCACACTTCCATCTCAGTCTTCGAGGAGAAGGCAGCTCACACAGAGAGTCTGCTCTGACCGGCCTCCTTGCTGTCTCTTTACTGGAAGGTGGATCACATGTATTTAAAATACTCAAAACTAGTGGTCTAAAATACATTGCAGGCAAGCTAGTGATCTGGAGACACAGGTTAAATCTTACACCAGCAGCAGTTGTATTTCAGTTCAGTTAGATGAAGGAATGAATAGAAGAGGAGGCTGTTAGTAAGGGTGGGGGAGTAACATGACAACAGGTGTGACATGGATGATGACACATGGATGTACCGTTATGCTGCCAAAATCTGTAGAGTTAGTATGTACAGTCCTTGTCTGGAGGGATACAGCAAGGAAACAGGCCCTTCAGCCCAACTTGCCCACACCGGCCAACATGTCCCAGCTACACTAGTCCCACCTGCCCACCTGTGCTCCATATCCCTCCAAACCTGCCCTATCCATGTACCTGTCTAACTGCTTCTTAAACGTTGGGATAGTTCATGATTGTCGAACTGGCAGATTGTTAGTACATCCCTTTTGGAAGATTTGCTGTCTTTACCTGGTCTGGCGTAAACAAGAAGTCTCCAGCATGGGAACAGGTGCCCCAGTATAGCATTGGGTATATGCAAATTGGTCCCCAGTGTAGCATTGGATATATGCAAATGGGACCCAGTATAGCATTGGGTATATGCAAATGTGTCCCCAGTGTAGCATTGGATATATGCAAATGGGTCCCCAGTACAGCATTGGATATATGCAAATGGGACCCAGTATAGCATTGGGTATATGCAAATGTGTCCCCAGTACAGCATTGGATATATGCAAATGGTACCCAGTAGCATTGGGTATATGCAAATGGGTCCCCAGTACAGCATTGGATATATGCAAATAAGTACCCAGTATAGCATTGGAGATATGCTAATGGGTCCCCAGTATAGCATTGGGTATATACAAATGGGTCCCCAGTATAGCATAGGGTATATGCAAATGGGTCCCCAGTATAGCATTTGGTATATGCAAATGGGTCCCCAGTATAGCATAGGGTATATGCAAATGGGTCCCCAGTATAGCATTGGGTATATGCAAATGGGTCCCCAGTATAGCATAGGGTATATGCAAATGGATCCCCAGTATAGCATAGGGTATATGCAAATGGATCCCCAGTATAGCATTGGGTATATGCAAATGGATCCCCAGTATAGCATTGGGTATATGCAAATAGGTCCCCAGCATACCAATGGACGCATGATAATGGGGCCCTGCAGTGTCGGAGAGAGCGAGGGAATGGGGAAATCCTGAGTTTAAAAGTTGCATTCCAATAATAGATGCCAAACCATTGATATTTCCAAACTACTTGATAACAGATGATCAGAGTTTCACAACGTGAGCTGAATGAATCATGGCTTCAAGGACGTTTTCTCTGCATTGCGGTAAGGGAACTGCTGGTAAAACAAAAGATGTTCTGCTCCTTTAGAAACAGATTCTTGCATCTCCATTGTCCATCTATTCTCTCTTGTAAACAGCAAATCCTTTCCTGAGTTTGATTTTTATATAAAACAGGATTGAGTACAAATAGCCAGAAATCGATAACATACATGTAGCAAAGTAGATGTTCGGCACACTGTATAACAGCAATCCCTTCTGCTGGTGAATGCTCATAAACCAAACCACACACTCCATCCCGTCCAACAATGAACTGTGGGAATAAATGGAAATACGTCATTTTGTAATTCTGTTATTCTGGGATTATTCTAAAGTTCAAAAGTAAAACCTATACAGAAATGCCTTCTATCAAGAGTCAATTGTGCAGTTTTTCTTGATAATTCTACCAATAATATTTTACAACCATATAACAGACATTTTTATTTTGCATTGGTTGGTATTAACAATACATTGGAGGCAGCAGCTTTAACAGGGTTTTTTCTCATGAAGTTAGACAAAAATGCTGGAGAAACTCAGCGGTTGAGGCAGCATCTATAGGTAACGTTTCGGGTCGAAACCCTTCTTCAGACTACTCATGAAGTAGCGGTTTTCAAAACATACAACATGTAAAGGGTTTCCCATAGCCAAATGTATGTTCAAGCAATGTTCGGATTGATTGAATTGAGTGGACGATACAGCTGGAAACAGGCCCTTCGGCCCATCGAGTCCATGCAGACCATCGACTACCTCTTCACACTAGTTCTACATTATCCCACTTTTGCACCATTGAATTACCAGGATAATATTTTTAAACATTACTAAACATTTATTTTTTACTTTTTTAATAGAGAAATACTTCCTCAATGAAACTCAATGGATAAGGTGATTTATTGTCACCCCATGTCTGTTACCTGCATAGTTTTGTCATACCACCGATTTGCGCTGTTTTTATGCCAACCATTGCCATGCATCATCTGCAGAGCCATGTTTAGATCAGTCAGTTCAACGTCAATTGGTTCGTCCAAGCAAAGCAGAAATATGCAACGTTCAATGGCATTCAGAGAGTCTCGGTTGGTTGAATCTGCAGTAGGAAGAATGGACCAAGTTAGCCTAAGCGACAGATATTCAGGTCTGTATTGAAGATTAGTTTAGTTTGGAAACAAGCCCTTTGGCCCACCGAGTCCATGTCAAACAGTGATCACCCCGTACACTAGCACTATCCTACACATTAGGGACAATTTAAAATTTTACCGAGGCCAATTAGCCTACAAACCTGCACGTCTTTGGCGTGTGGGAGGAAACCGGAGCACCCGGACAAATCCCATGCGGTCACGTGGAGAATGTACAGACATCTTCGAAGTGAAGTATGTGTTTCATTGTCCACCACTGCCATGTTCATCCTTATGCAGTTTCCAGTTTCTGACAGCAGGGGACCTACTCTTGACTTTAGTCATCTTTTTGTACATTTACAAAGGAGTGGAGTATTAGGACATGCTGCCTGGGTATAAGAGTGAATGTTCCCACTCATCATTGCCAGAAACAAAAGACCAACATTTTGCTTAAATGATTGAAGTGAGATAATTGTAATTGTGGAACTATTGGAGTGATTTCGAGTGTTGGATATTGGATTTCCAGATGTCGTTAACTTAAACTTGCACTTCAATGGTTATTAAATTAATTCATCTTGCAATAATAGACGAACATAGATTCTAATTTCTACAGAGGTGTGCTCTTACATTCTCTGCAATTGGAGACATATGTGTGCGATTGACAGTATCTACATAGTGATCGAGGTCATAACCAAATACTAATTCAGGAAGTACTTCTTAAAATTATACTACCGAAAACATTGATATATTATCTGTGGTTCAATATAAATATGATGCAGAGAGTTCAACTAAATCTGGTGCTGTTGTGTGTAAAATTAGTTTGATTTTAGAATGAAAATATACATTGCAAGGCAAAAGTGTATTGTTGTCCCACACGAATTAGACTTGGTTGGACGAAATGTGTAGGAAGGAACTGCAGATGCTGGTGTAGATAGACACAAAATGCTGGAGTAACTCAGCGGGACAGGCAGCATCTCTGCACAGGAGGAATGAAGAAGGGTTTTGACTCTAAACGCCACCCATTCATTCTCTCCAGAGATGCTGCCTGTCCTGCTGAGTTATTCCAGCATTTAGTGTCTATCTTCTAACTAGGCTTGGTTGTACAGCTGAGCTAGAAGCCAATATAAGTAAAGAATAAGCAGTCCATTGGAAGGTAACTTTCCTTCACTGGAGGATATAGGGTTAATTCAGTGCCAGATATTGGGTTTAGTTAGAGTGAAGCAAATGGCAACATTGAGGAAGATTTGGTTTGAACGTTTGGAGTCAGTAGTACACATCATATTTCCCCAGAACAAATGTTAAAGGTCTCTTTCCAGGATTAGTTTGATTTTAGAATGTAAATATACATTGCAAGGCAAAAGTGTATTGTTGTCCCACAAGAATCAGACTTGATTGGACAAAATGTGTTGGAAGGAACTGCAGATGCTGGTGTACACCGAAGATAGACACAAAATGCTGGAGTAACTGCTGGAATGTGCCTAATAGGCCTGTCCCACTTACGCGACTTTTACAGTGACTGCCAGCACCCGTCACAGGTCGTTGCAAGTCGGCGAAAATTTCCAACATGGTGAAAATTCAGCGGCGACCAGAAAGACGCCACGACTCTTTGGGCGACTGAGGAGACGACTCACGACCATACAGGCGACACCCTGGTGACATGTCGCGGGGTGAAGCCTGTATGGTCGTGAGTAGTCGCCCAAAGAGTCGTACCTTGTTCTGGTCGCCGCTGGATTTTCAACATGTTGAAAATTTTCGGCAACCTGTAACGACCTATGACGGGTGCCGGCAGTCGCCGAAAAAGTCACGTAAGTGGGACAGGGCCATAAGGGTATTTGGTTTAATGTACCACATGTCAATTGTCATTGAAGGCTATTCCACAAGATGATAATGAGTGCAGAAATGCATGGAGATGACAACTCTATAAACAGAGATGCAGGTTTTTTGATTGATTGAAAGATTCAGCATGGAAACAGGCCCTTCGACCCACTGGGTCCACTCCAACCATCAGTTCACAGAAGTCCTATGCTATCCCATTTTCTCATCCACTCCCTTCATAGTGGGAGGCAATTTTTACATAGGGCTAATTAACCTACAAATCGGCAGGTCTTTGGGATGTGGGAAGAAATCGGAGTACCAGAGGAAGCCCAGGTGGCAGAGAAGAACAAGCAGTGGGTGATTCACTTGGCCCATATCTCTACAGCTATCAATTAGACTCTACTATCTCCTAACATGTATGACCCTGTATTGGTTGAGTGTAGATAAAAAATGCTGGAGAAACTCAGTGGGTGAGGCAGCATCTATGGAGAAAAGGAGCAGGTGATGTTTCGGGTCGAGACCCTTCTTCAGATGGACATTTTGAGCAGTCACATTGAGCACTTTGTTAATTTTTGCATAAAATGCATTCTAGTTATAACACCAAAAAGATAATTGACCTTCTGAGGAAGGTGCAATTAAATTGAATTCATATATATAGTTTTCTGAGATCTCATTTGAATTGTTGCAAAAAAAGTCCCAGGAAACAAATGCAAAGCTGACCATATAGTTTGCATTGACGTAAAACGCAAAGTGCATTTGCCTGGCGGAGTTTGTGTTGCAGAATGGTTCTGCCTGCATACTTGCTACTGACCTCTTATAAGCACTTCCCTTGCCTCCGCCCACTTGGGCCGACAGTCAGATGTGAGGAGACCTAAAGGGGGTGACCTTTCGTCCTCACTCCCCGCCATTTTCACAATCCTCCTCAACTGGGTGATCAAGTCAGTTTCGTTCAATCGTCTGTATTTTATGACCACATCCAAAACAAAGAACTGGCACAAAACAAAGTGACGGAAGTAAACTTTAATACAATCCTGCAAGGAGTCCGTGCAAAATGTCGAGAAGTACGAGTTATATACCACTTTAAATGTCTGCATGTAACTCGTATATCGACATTCAACAAGGTAATTTCTATTATTTCTATCAGTTTTTTTGTTAACCAGCAGAGACATTAGTCTTTAGACTTTAGACAAACAGCATAGAAACAGGCCCTTCGACCCATCGTGTCCATGCCGACCAGCGATCACCCATACACTAGTTCTATCCTACAGTCTAGGGACAATTTAGTGAAGTCAATTAACCCAGAAACCCGCAAGTCTTTGGAATGTGGAAGGAAACCGGAGTACCCAGAGAAAACCCACGCAATCACACGGAGACTGTTCAAACTCTGTACAGACTGCACCCGTAGTCAGGATTGAGCCTGGGTCTCTGGCACTGTAAGGCAGCAAATGCAAGGCAACATCTGCAGTTCATTGTTTGTACCTTTCTCAGTTCTAATATTTCATCCTTTATTGATAAAAATAAATAATTGTTATTCATCAGGAAAGATAAATCGTCCAGAATTTATCAACTTTGTACTCATTTGTCCATTCCCTCTCTTCTAATTTAGTTCAGATACAACATGGAAACAGGCCTTTCAGCCCACCACATCCATGCCAATCATCGATCACCCATTCAAACTATTTCTTTGTTCAAGTCAAGTTAACTTTATTTGTCACATAATCATACAAGATGTGCAGTTTTCACTGATTTTCTCACCTGCTTTTCTCATCCACACCTCTCCTACTCTGGCTAAGACCACCCCACTATTAATTTCCATCTCCTCCACATTTCCCAATGTAAACTGAATTCTCACCTGGTTTCGATAAGCCACGATCACTTGCTCCGTTCCAGGCATGACATTGATTTTCTGGGTTACCAGTGTGTCTTTTTGTTGACCCGGTAGACGGTAGGAGGTGAAAAGCCTGTAGTACTGTTCCATACACAAGGCATGCCCTGCTAACTGACCGCGGGCAAAATCAACAGGTAAGGCACGGCTGCAAAACAAGAAGGGGAAAGCGATGCTTTAATAATCCAGCTGCTGCCCATCCAATGGTGTGGGTGAGAAGATGTGTGGGTGAGATTAGAGGCAAATTGGAGGAACAGCATCCTGGCCACTCACTCATCTCCCCGCTGCCTTCAGGTAGAAGGTACAGGTTCAACCTGAAATCTGCAACATCCAGGTTCAGAAATAGCTACTTCCCCACAGCCATCAGGCTATTAAACTCAACTCAAACAAAACTCTGAACATTAATAGCCCAATGCACTTTATCTGATTATTTATGTATATATATATATATATATATATATATATATATATTCAATAGTATATGGTCACACACTGATCTGTTCTGTATTTATTTATGTCTATTATATTCTGTTGTGCTGAAGCAAAGCAAGAATTTCATTGTCCTATCTGGAACACATGACATTAAACTCTCTTGAATCTTGAATCATATTTCACTTGGGCAGTTTACAGCCCAGTGGTATTTCTCTAACTTTGGGTAGCCCCGACATCCCCTCGCTCTCTATCCCTCCCAACCAAAGTCGCACCAGCTTCTCGTTTTCACCCAACAAACAGCTAACAATGGCCAGTTCCCTTTATCATCATTACTTTTTTGCGTATCTTTCATTCATTGTTCTTTATCTCTCTACATCGTCGTCTATATCTCTCAGTTTCCTTATCCCTAACCAGTCTGAAGAAGGGTCTCGACCCAAAATGTCACCCATTCCTTCTCTCCAGAGGTGCTGCCTGGTCCACTGAGTAATACCCCCGCCCCCCCCTTATCCTCCTCCTATCTTTCCACAGCCCCCCTCTGCCACCATTTCCCACCACCCCAGTCACCCTGCTTCTTTTCTCTCCTCCCTACACTTATCTCCCATGCCTGAGTCTCACATTTCCAGCAATGTGCCAACCACCTCCCTCACCTGTATCCACCTATCATCTCTCCAACAGCCATAGGCTCCACGCTTCCTTGGTCATTTGTTGCCGACCCTGAGTTGTTCTGGCCTTTTCCTGCCTCCAGTCCCCCCCCCCCCCCTCCCCACTCTACTTTCAGCCTGAAGAAGGGTTCCGACCTGAAACGTCACCATTATCTTTCTCCAAAGATGCAGCCTGACCCGCTGAGTTACTTCAGCACTCTGTGTCTATCTCCACCTATCACTTGCCAGGTTGTGTACCCACCCCACCTCTTTACCATCTTTCTCTCCCTACACCAATCAGTCTGAAGAACAGTCCTGACCCAAAACAGCAGCATGTGTCCATCCCCTCCACAGTTGCTGCCTGACCCACTGAGTTACTCCACCACTTTTCTTTTTGCTCAAGGTTCCAGCATCTGCAGTTTCCTTGTATCAAGTTAGATATTATCTGATTTAGGATTTAATGCATGTAAACCACATGTGGTTCAATAAGCAATGCCTATGCTAAAGTTGTACAAACTCCTGAACAACTTGCATATAAATTATTTGAGTGCTGATTTACAATTTTTCTTATAGATCAAACTAAAAATCCCCTAGCTGTTAGGGCATATATAATTCATTCACCAATATCTTATCTAATAATAATCAAACACGAAACCTCTGAGGTTTTGGACTTCGTAAACACAATTTTGCTCTATATAAATTAAAACACATCAATTAAAATTGTTATTTTCTTTAATTTCTTTAAGACTTATAATGTCATTGCCCTTACAGATTTCTCCATCTTTGGAAGCTGCCTGAGTATTTCCAGCACTTTTAACATAATTACTCAATCTTTGCTATTTTACCAAAATTATTCTAGTCATTACTCTCATTGTTACTTTTGTAAGCCTCAAGTTCTAAAAGTAAAGAAATAATATTCACATCACGGTTTCCTTTCACTCTACCTATTGTATTTGAGTTTGGCTTGATTGGACTTATGTAGAGTATTATCTTGACTTGATTGGATGGCATACAAAACAAAGCTTTCCGGTGCATCTCGGTAAACATGACAATAATAAACCTGAACCTAAGGCTAAGGTATTGCATAGTAATGGACGTTTTCAGAACTTTATATGACCTTCACCTCATCAGCCAGAAACACCTCCTTCAAACCCCAGAATTTAAACTTTATGCCTGGCACCCAACACATTAGTTATTCTTGTTGACACTACACAAAAAGTCTTTGATCTTGGTTTCCCAACAGGATAAAAGTAAAGTAAAGAAGGCTCTAGACCCGAAACATCACCCATTCCTTTTCTCCAGCGACGTTGCTTCTCCCGCTGAGTTACTACAGCTTTTTGTGCCTATATTCAGAATACCCCATACATTTTATAAATTATTCCCATTTCATGTCAAAAACAGATATTCAAAATAATTTGATGGCACATGTTAGAGAGTGAAAGTATTTCACTAAATAATCTTGGGTTTGTTGGAGAAACAACAGCAGAGGAATGGAATCATTGGTCATTTTAACTTATATAATTGGAAGTTTATTTCTGATTGTCAATTACTTACGCATCCAGTACAACTTTGTAATCCAGTATTCCACTGATGAGACGAGCAGCAAACCTGCAAGGGGAAAATAAACTGATGTTAAAGGCACCACACGCCATCATCAATGGGAGCTCGCTCCAATGGAAACAGATCCCTGAATGATGATCATTATACTTACTATCTATAATTATAAGTGACTGCAGTTACACACAAGATTGAAAACCATGTCCGGCTAGATAACAACAATACTCTTGCAGCGTGTAGGCAAGAACTGCAGATTCTGGTTTAAATCTGAGATAGACACAAACTACTCTTGCAGCTTCAGCAAGGAATGATGCCCAGGTTTGGTTACGTTTAGAGAGACACAGAAAGCTGGTGGACAAAAGTGCTGGAGAAACTCGGCGGGTGCAGCAGCATCTATGGAGCGAAGGAAATAGGCAACCCTTCGGCAGAAGGGTTGCCTATTTCCTTCGCTCCATAGATGCTGCTGCACCCGCTGAGTTTCTCCAGCACTTTTGTCTACCTTCGATTTTCCAGCATCTGCAGTTTCTTCTTAAACACAGAAAGCTGGAGTAACTCAGTGGGTCAGACAGTATCTTTGGAGAAAAGGAATAGGTGACGTTCCAGAGATGCTGTCTGACCCGTTGAGTTACTCAAGCTTTTTATGTCTATCTTGGGTTTAAACTAGCATCTGCAGTCCCTTCCTACACATTTGGTTTTAGTTTAATCGGTGGGACACAGTTCATCAATGCAAATAGATGGGAAGATGACCATGTAATGGATAAGCCTTGGTTCACTTTTGGGTAATGCTACATAACAGTGGCAAACACATCGCCATCAACTACAGTGTACTTTTCTGCATGTGCAAAGGGTTTGATGAAAGCCATTCCCTTGATGAAACCCTGCCTTTGAAAAACATTTATTTAGGAACAGGTACGAGCAACAAAGCAGGAATTAGAACATCCACATATTCAGGGACCTGGTTTTGAAATGTTAGCAAGAAATAATATTAATATAGTGATTTAGGGCTGTGTTTATAATCTCAGCCTTAAGTGTCAAAAGCAAGGCATTGTAGCACAGACATATTGTTACGATCTTACATTTTACCACGTAATATAATCTGCGTGGAGCTACGTAAAACAGGGTGCATGAGTAGTTGTACCTGAGCTGATCACCCTCATCCTGGAAGTTCTGCTGAGGGAAGACCATTCCAGGGCTGGAGTTTACAGGAAGTGCAAGTGGGTTGCATAGATACATGGTATCCAACCACCAGTCATAAATCTTGGGACGAGAAGAAAGAACAGTTTATTGTTACTATTAATAAATCCACCACCTTCTCCACAGTCAACAATGGACCGTTGTGAGCTCCACCTCTCCTTGATCATCATTGCTGACTTTGATTTGTCCATTTTCAGTCATATCTTCTTTATACCTTTTCATAGCTCTAGTTTCCTTTCCCCCTGACTCTCAGTCTGAAGAAGGGTCTTAACCCGAAATGTCACCTACTCCTTCTCTCCACATATGCTGCCTGACTCACTGAGTTACTCCAGCATTTTGTATCTATCTTCGGTGTAAACCAGCATCTGCAGTTCCTTCCTACCATAAATAAAAATGATGAGCCGACAATGACTTATCAATAGCAGATGACTCATAAAGTTTGACAAGTAGCAGCAAGGAACCATGGTTGATAGTTTTCCTCTATCCTGAACGTTGTACATCGCGACAAAATTAAATAAGTCCCTTCTTGCCTCACTTTGAGTCACTGCAGAATTTGCCTATTGATGTCTCATTGCTCAAATAATTTAGTGAAGAGCCACATTATAAGTGCAGTGAGACATCTGATTTATTCAGAAAAGAGAAACCTCTATGTCAAACAGGGACAGGTTTAATGCAAAATGCAAATTCCTGGACACCGTTACAATATAATATAGTCGACCCTATCTGGAAAATAGAGATCCTAGTGCTCATATTCCATAAAGTTAAAAACAAAAACATGATGGAAGCATAAGGATGACAGGAAGAGATGGCCATTAAGACCCCTGTGGCCGTTGTTTGGTCATGTTTGGTCTTTCAACACAGCACTACTTTCTCATTTTTATCCCTTCATTTCCCCAACATTAAAAAATCCATCAGCCTATCTATTGAATATATTCAGAGTCCAAATCTCTACAATTTTCCTCAGAGAATATTGTAAAGAACCATTACTCTTTAACACATTTCTGAATGGGCAAACCCTCTGTTTGAGTCCCTGATATTTTGTTCCGGGCACCCAGCCCAGAAGAACATTTATCCCGGCAACTGTGTTGACAAAGCCCATAAGAACTCAGTCTGAAGAAGGGTCCCAAATCACAAGGTTGTCTTTCCATTCCCTCCACAGATGCTGCCTGACGCAACGAATTCCTCCAAGCTTGTTATCTGCTCAAGATTCTAGCATCTGCAATTTCTTGTGTCCCCATAAGAACCTTAATGTTTCAGTGAAATCACCTCTCATTTTCTAAACACAAGACAATATAGGCCAACAGTCTGAAGAAGGGTTTCGGCCCGAAACGTTGCCTATTCCTTCGCTCCATAGATGCTGCTGCACCCGCTGAGTTTCTCCAGCAGTTTTGTGTACCTTCGATCTTCCAGCATCTGCAGTTCCTTCTTGAACACAATATAGGCCAAGCCTACTTCAATGAGTGAGACCCTTCCTCACTGCTACCCCTCTGTCCAGCCATCCATTATCCACCATGCTTTGTACTGCCTCTCCCCTTTTCCAGCTTTCTTCTCCCACCCCATAATCAGGGTCTGAGCCCGAAACGTCACCTATCCATGTCCTCCAGTTGAGATACTCCATTAATTTGTGACCTTTTCTGTATTAATCAGCATTTGAAGTTTTTTCTTTCTAATTTCTCATTAGACAATCCCCTGCTTCCAGCAATCTACATTATCTAGCAAATCTTAAATTTACACCTTCTACCTCAAGAATAACATTTTCTCCAAGAGACCAGACTTGTGCACAGTTTCCGAAGTGCAGTCCAAACAGGATCCATCACACATCGCGGAAGTAATTTTATTATTGCAGTCTTTTCTTCGCAGCTGTTTCTGAAGAGCACATTCAGTCAAATGCATGCATCTCTTTGAAAGAATGAAGTTCTGCCATTACCCAGTTAACTTTCTTTTCTTGTCGCTTTACCAAATGTTCCTGCAACAGTTCGCCCATCCCGCCAGTGGCGCCAAAACTTTCCACAATGGCTTTTGTGGTTTGGTACTGCTCCAGCGTGACCAAGTGATTCACAGATTTCAGGTAGGTGTCCAGTGTCTCCTGCAGAGAAGGGACGGGATATTTGGGCAACACCTAGAGGGTACAGAAAAAACATTTCAACAACCATGATAAAGATTGATTAAGAAAATGTTGAACAGTGAAAACTATTAAACTGTACAGGCTTCATAGGCAGGTTAATTGTTATAGACAATAGACAATAGACAATAGGTGCAGGAGTAGGCCATTCGGCCCTTCGAGCCAGCATCGCCATTCAATGTGATCATGGGTGATCATCCACAATCAGTACCCCGTTCCTGCCTTCTCCCCATATCCCCTGACTCCGCTATCTTTAAGAGCTCTATCTAGCTCTCTCTTGCAGCACAGTGTATACATTTGTAGACTTTGTCGCTTTCGTGGCAAATTATGCTTTATCTTCTGGTAAATGTGCATCATTTATAACTTCTTGTGATTATAATGGGGGCATTGTCTGCATAGAGTCGAACAGAATGACACTCCAGCCCAACTCGTCCATATGGACTATAAGACACCCCATCTACACTAGTCCCGTTTGCCCGTGTTTGGCTCATATCTCTCTACACCTTTTCTATCCACGTGCCCATCCAAGTTTGTTTTCTAACAGGTCAGATCTCATAAATCTCAATATAGTCTCCCGTGCATTTCTGCGAAAAACGGCTTGAACTTTATTAACACAAATTCTCATTGTGTCAGTATTAGTAAATTCTCAAGAGATTTTCGTTACTCATTCTTGATGAGGATTGTGGCAAAACACTTTGCCCGCCCCCTCTACATCAGTGTCAGTGCCTAAGGTACCGGAAGGTAGTTAGTTAAACCAAGAAGGTACTTTGTAAACTAAAATAACTGGCATCCTTTCTCTCTACCCATTCCCAACAGAAAATGTAGTCCAGCCAGTTCAATATTTGCAATGTAATATTGTATAATAAATGGTCCCACGGTACAACACTTAAAGGGAAGGAACACCAATTGTTACACGTCTGTGTGTTACAACCTCCACCGTGTAGACATAGCGAGATACAACACGGAAACAAGCCCCAAGGCCCAGAGAGTCGCTGTCAACCACCAAGCATCTAATATCCTGCTCTAACTCACATCACACTCCAATAACTACACCCAGGTTCTCCCACTCACCTACTCACTTGGGGCAAATGACTGTGGCCAACTAACCTGCCAACCTGCATATTGCTGGGACGTGGGATGAAACAGGAGGTGGTCATAGGGAGAACATGCAAACTCCCCACAGACAGTGACAGACAGTAGTCAGGATCGAACTCGTGTCCGTGGCGCTGTGCGGCCGGGGTCCTACCAGCGGCACCACTGTTAATTTATCAGTCAGAGTTATTACACTGCATGTCTGTGTGGAGCGGGAGAGTCGGTATCTCTGTACTGCATTGGGGAACCATTAGATTTTTGCATCTCCTCCACCCTGTGAGAAAACATGTGGTTGTCAAACTGCACATTTACATTATAGAACTTCCGCACATCAAATGAGATAACGATTGTTACTATCACGCCTGCACCCGAACGGCCAGTGTGTATAAAAGCTGGCATACATAGCTGTTCCTGCGAGATCGGGGTCGGATCAGGTCCTGATTGGATTTACGGGGAACTATCATAGTCTCGCCGCGGCCACTCGTTATCGCCGGTAGAATGGCGGGCACGCTGGTACAGGTGCGAATATCTCCTGCATTAAAGAGAAAATGCAAGTGGGTACGTTTCCAAATAGTCAGCGCGTTCATGTGCAAATCACAGTTCTTCATCTTTCATTTAACACTTGATATTCTGTGACATTTATCCACCTTCGTAGTCTTATTTTTTTACAATGCTCTCCACCTGCTAATGAAGTGTGAGCCCTCTGCCCCGTCATGAACCACTTTTTGACACTTATATTGAAGGAAATAAGCACCACAGCACCAAGATCTACAGCATGTTAAACAGTTGTAGTAAGCACCTATGCAAATAACTGAGGATAAAACAGGGAAGACTGAAGCGAAGAATGTGAATCAGACAATATTCCAGAGCCAGAAACATGGATCATAAGCATTGTGGAGTAATTGGATCAAGTACAGAAGCAGGCCCTTCGGCCCAACTCGTCCCTGCGGTCCAAAATGCCGCCATCTAAGCTAGTCGCACCTGCCCGCGTTTGGCTCAAATCCCTTTAAACCTTTTCTATCCATGTACCTGGGAAATTGTCTTTTGAATGGTGTTATAGCATCTGCTTCAGCTACCTCCTCTCGTAGCTATTTCCACGCACCCATCACTTTCTAAGTGAAAAAAACAGTTGCCCCTCGGGTTCCTGTTAAATCTCCCCCCCCCCCCCCCCCCCCCCCCCTCGCTTTAAACTTATTTACGCTCTCTGGTTCTTGATGCCCCGACCCTGGGTAAAATGCTCCGTGCATTCACCGCATCTATTTTCTTATGGATTTATACAGCTCTATAAGGTCACCTCTCAGCCTCCTGCCCTCCAAGGGATAAAGTCGTACCCTGCCCAGCCTTCAGCTCAGGCCCTCGAGTACTGGCGACATCTTCGTATATCTTCTCTGTACCCTTTCCAGCAAGTTAATGACATCCTTCATATCCATGTACCCGCCCGAGTGTCTTTTAAACGCCGTTATTGTATCCACCCAATTCCAAATGAGTAAAACCGAACAAAAATACTCTAAATGCGGCGTCGCCAACATCTTGTATAACTGTAACAAGAAGCTGGAGTAACTCAGCGGGACAGGCAGCATCTCTGGAGGGAAGGAATGGGTGACGTTTCGGGTCGAGACCCTTCTTCAGACTAGTCAGGGGAAAGGGAAACGAGAGATATAAAGGGAATTAAAGGTTCCCAATGGACACTCTAACGAATCTATCCATAGCCCAATATTCCGCAATCTATAAATGGAACTACAGTAACTATCTCGCAGCCTGAAGGAGGTTCCCGGCCTGAAATGGCCCCTGTCCATTCTCTCCACAGATGCTGCCCGACCCCGTGGAGTTAGTTCCACCATCACTATAGATCAGCTCACAGGCACTGATCCTTTCCGAAGTTGGGTGTGAGGAATCGACGTTGGTACTTACCGAGCCTCAGGAATTCATGTGGAAGCTGAGGGGTTGCAGCTTCGAGACAGAGCCCGTCTTCAGACCCATGGTTGGAACTAGATACCGGAAACTGGACGAGTCCCTTCTCAGTTCCCCGACCGTGTCAGCGATGGAGCTTGAACAGGAAGGATAGCGAGCTGGATTATACTCTCCCTCCACAGGGCAGAACACTCCCCCTTTCCCTATTCGCCCAGCATTACATCCGACACCAACACACGCAACACTGCATCCACGCACTTTCATTACAGAGGCCAGTGTTATTGGTTTGGGGCTGGGCGGCGAGAGGTGGGGGGTGGGGGTCGGTGTGGAGAGGTAAGGGGTTGTTTGTACGCTGTTTTAGTCCGGCGGGCTTCCCTTCTCTGCTAGATTATGCTTGCAATTCTCAGCAACAAATGCCCATAAAGTAACGTCTACAGAACCTGGCGTCGGCGGATAGACACAAGAAAAACTGGATTCACTCAACTGGTCAGACAGCATCTCTGGAGAGAAGGAATAGGTGACGTTTCGGACCTGATACATCACCTTCCTATTCCTTCTCTCCGAAGATGCCGCTTGACCCGTTGAGTTACTCCAGCTTTTTGTTTCCATCTTCGGTTTAAACCGGCATCTGCAGTTCCTTCCTGCACACTGGCGTCGGTGGAGGTAGTTCCTGATGAAAGATGATCAACCTGAAACGTTGCTTCTATTCTGAGAGAGAGTTGGACTTTTACTGAATAACAGAGGCGTTCCCTATCTCCAATAGGCATTATTATCCTAAATGCAATAATCTGAAGAAATTAAGTGTATGGACAAAAGTTGGCTAAGTGCTTCACATACCCCACAAGGGATTGCTCAATCAGACAGCCGAGGATAACTAACGGTTGCTGGTTATTCTGGTCGGTTTTTGCCTCCGCTGAAGTTTGCCGAACTGATGCAGGTTCTAAATAAAGGCCGTATAATTGTCACCATTGTAAACCGTGCCTCGCCCAACACACACAGACAGAGTCCACTCCTCCACAGAGAATGCTCATCCATGCGCCCCGTTAACATATTTCCAAACCACCCGCCACATACCTGAAACTACCTCCAAAACGGTGCAATTCTCGATTAGTTCCAATTTCCAGTCAAAAATATTCGAAATATTTTCGTTTATTGCAATATTTAATATAGTTATAATAGTCCATCCACTTTCATAGCATTGTATGGACGAATTTTAAACACAATCTCGATGTCGTAAGATCACATTCTTTGTCGTGAATTATAGATTTGATTTCATATTGAATCTTGATTGTCAGACTTTTAACGAGTCGCGTTAATGTTGTCTCTGCATTCAAGAGCTGATCGCTTTGTAGCCGCTTTTAACATCGTGTCTATCGGGGTTTCAGTGGAATAGTTGCCCGTGCGAATGTTTGTGGATTTGGGCTTGTGAGTCGCTGTTTGCAACCCGGCTCACGAGAGCTGTGTCCGTCGCATATGAAATTTGAGAATTATTATGTTCACGCTAAGAGATCTTTCAGCAAAGGTAAACAAAAATGCTGGAGAAACTTGGCGGGTGCAGCAGCATCTATAGAGCGAAGGAAATAGGCAATTGCCTATTTCCTTCGCTCCATAGATGCTGTTGCACCCGCCGAGTTTCTCCAGCATTTTTGTCTACCTTCGATTTTCCAGCATCTGCAGTTCCTTCTTAAACAAAAGATCTTTCAGCAAACCCATTTTCTTCAGCAGTGGAATAAAAACTCGGCCGTGGTGACTCCAATGAAACCAATAATAACTCCAAGGTGAATCAGAATCGGAGACGAGTGAAAGTTTATTTTACTCATTCATTAATATGCTGTTTTTAGCTATTATTCCCCCCCCCCCCCCCCCCCCCCCCCAATCTATGAACCAAGAAGCGGTTCTTCCGTGGGACCGAAGTTAATCCGTGTTTACGGTTCCGTTCCTCGGCTACACCTCCTCCACACCGCCCTCTTAATTAATTATTTTGAATGTTATTTTTAATTTCCCATTGAAAACCGCAATCGAGTGAATTCCCACCGATCTGAGTCGGGACAATGTTTTTTTTTTTCAAGACTCAATCCATCGCGGGGGACGTGAATCACAAACCATTTTCCCCTCCACCTTGATTTGTGGCTTTGCTTATCTCCGCGGTTTGCTGTTTACAGGGGAGTTCGGATCAATGGGATTAGAAGTGAGAACAATATCCGAGTAGGGGGAGGGGGGTCCATCCGATTTTAGTAAAAGAACGAAACACTTCTTTCATCTTTAATAGAACAAAATGCCACAGGCGCAACGCAAAAATGTTGAGTTGTGCAATAGAACGTTTATATTTATCGTTCTGCGTTTATATCATCGTTACTTTTTTTTGCAAATCTTTCATTCATTTGTTCTATATCTCTCTCCATCACCGTCTATATCCCCCGTTTCCCTCTCCCCTGGCTTGCGGTCCGAAGAAGGGTCTCGACCCGAAACGTCACCCATTCCTTTTCTCCGGAGATGCTGTCTGAGCCGCTGAGTTACTCCAGCTTTTTGTGTCTATCTTCACGTTTATATTAAAACCAGGGTTGTTCGCCTGAAGTGGAATTCCCAAAAAGTTTGGAACTTATGGGAACATAACATAGTTGTGCGTGTGTTCAAAATTAGTATTATGTATGTAATCACATGTTCTGGAATGTACCTGGAGTGAAAGCTGTGTCCACATTATCTCCAGGTATTTATCAGTTTACTTATTATTTTATGTAAGTTGTCAAGGTTTAAAAATTGTGTCCAGAAAAACAATTAAAACAGTCCCCTCTGCTATCAGAAAGCAGCTCCTTTGCGCTAATTTTTTGCGCTTCAAGCCGTTTTTTTGCCTTCCATCACAGTGGGGAATGTGGGGAATCCGCTGTGGTGGATGTTTATGTTAACTTTTATGTAGTTGCTTTTTTTCCCGAATGGCTATATGGTAATTCACATATCACTATACCTTAATTGGTCCAGGTGCCAATAAAAGGCCTTTGAATGCTTTATTTGGAAATGCATGAACGCTGGCGTGACCAATTCACCGAAACTCACTCATCACCTCTTGTTCCAACCTTTAATCTGACACCAAGTTATGATATAGCAGCACATATAGGTGAAAATAGTCCGTGACAGAGGTTCATTCGCAGAGAGCAATACACCATAGTTTGTTTTTTTCAGTTCAACTCACGGGGGCGATATAAGGAGCATTCGCTACATAGTATTGTTTTTATTCCCATCAGATCCTTGAAAAAATTAATACACTTAGTTCTTTTAATACAGATGTACAACCTAAAACTCACACAGTCATTCGATGAAATTTGCACTAGATATTATTTAAATAATAAATGAGATTTACGTTTTAACGCCGAATCTTGACTGTCACATTTCCACTTGTTTGTCAGTTTCTCCGTTCCGATAAGACCCGAGAAGGTTGCGTTTACATAAATGATACAAATGTAGTGCACGGCAAATATGACAAAATGAAGAATCCGGAGTATATTAGACAGCTAGTACATCACGGAGTTAAGTTGCAATACATTCACTTTTGTCCTGGAAAGATGGGATAGTTTGGAACCTCACTGTTTCGGATGCATCGTCCTCAGGCGGTATCTATTCACTGGAGTCCTCTTGATCGGAGTCAACCAGCACCGAGGACATGGAGTGGTTACCTGGCGAGCTGCCGTGAGATTTCTTGGCCGCCTTGCGTTCTTCCATTTTGATGGTGTCGTACAGTCCTTTTGGCCCCTCCTCCAGTAGGAGATCTCTCTCCGAGAGCGAGGGTTTCATTAGCCACACGTTTCTCAGGAAAAGCAGAGCAGGGGCGTACAGGATGTTGACCAAACCCATGCCGAGGTTGAGCTGCACGAAGCCCGAATTGTGGACGATTTGCCCGGCTACAATGGGACCCAGGGCATAAGCGAGAGAGTAGGAGATGTCGGCTATAGCATACACACTACCGTACACTGAGACATAACGGATATCTACAAGGAAGGCAAGGGTGGGCAAGAGGGCCGTGTCCACCAGGGCTATCCCAAAACAAAGGAAACACAGTGGGATGATGAGTTCTTCAAAGTTCCTGCAGGCCGGGACTGTGCACGAACTTGCCCCGATAATAACCAAACCCAGAGCTCCGTAGAACCATTGTAAGTTGGGATATTTAGCCGCTAGCTTCACCGTGATGTACACGCCGAGGATGTGCGGGAAGAACGCCGGCAGCCACGTTAGTCCCATTTGCCATTCGCTGGCATTCATTGTTTCTTTCATCCAATTTGAGATAGTTGGCTCCAGGAAAGCCAGGGGGATGTTGCAGGTGGTGAGAGCCCCGGCCACCACCGCGATGTAAGGGTCGATCATGAGTTTGTAGATCGGCGTGCCCTGCTGCATGTTCTGGCGGGTTCTATTCGAGAAAGGCGAAATGACGATGAGCAACATGATGCCGTCCAGCAGGGAGATGAGGGAGAGCACTAGGAAGGGGACCCGCTTGCCCGCGAACTGGTACAATATCCCGCCGAAGGGAGGCGCCACCAGGCTCCCGAAGGAGATGAACGCTAATGCGATGCCCAGAGCTTTGCTCCTCTCCGACTCCTCGGTGTAGTTGTCCGCGATCATAGCGATCCCCGAAGTGTCGGCGAACGCGGAGCCCAGACCCTGCATGCTCCTCGCTATAAACAACATGGCATAACTCTCGCCAAAGGCAAACGTGAGCGTGGAAAAGAATATAATGGTGAGTCCAATGAGTAGCGGGATATCGTAACCTACCCTGTCGATGAAAGTGCCGGTTAAGGGGTTGGATAGAAGCTGCAGGATGGCTTTGGATGCGAACAGCACTCCGATCTGTATGTCTTCATTTGGGTTTGGACTCCGCACCAAGACCGGTTTTCGCGTGGTGTTGAGCAACGTTTCGTTTAAAGTCAACGGGGGATACACCAGTTTGTAAGTTCTTATAGTTTCAAGGTAGTTTGGTATAATGGGCACAATCACCATATACAGCATGTTGTCCAGTAACATGGCGATACATACTATCACCAGCAAGATCTTGCGTTGCCGCTTCGGTTCGTGGACCGCGCCGCTGATCTGTTTACTCCGCTCCCCAACCACGTCTGAGAATTTCACCACGGCTGACTTGGCCAGCCCGACCACGGCTGTGGTGGCCATGCTTGTCCAAGCGGCGAGAGCTGTCACAACTCCGGCCCAATCCTCGCCCTGCCCTTTGCTGCCCCGAGTGTCGCGGACGGGACAGTATTTATTACCTAGACGCGGAGCCCCGATAGAGAAGCGGTTCCACCTCCAACACCACCATCAGCAGCAGCGGCAGCAAGTCGGTGCCGGGAAAGACGGGCATCGTGATCGTCTCTGAAGTCCGGGGGAAATGGGCATCCAACTCCCGCCAGCACGGCTAAGTGGGGCTGTACACTCTTCAAACAGGGGGAGTTGTCGGTCCTGCTCGGTTTGGCTCAGTCCACGAATGGAGAGATGCTGGCGATTAGTGGACGGTCACATTGGCAGAATGTGGGAGGGCTAGTGCCGGCCTGTACAACCCTGGGCTCCTCCCTCCTCTGGACTCGGTGAAGCCCATTCACACGGACGAGCGGGCGTGCTCCCCATCCGCTCGTCTCGTCTCCGGCTTCTGACTCTCGATGCTGCTCTTGTGCCTCAGCTGGCTCCGACCGAACCCGCCCCTGATGCTCAACCCCCCCAGCTGATTGGGTCTTCTGCAATCTTGAGCAGTGTTTTGTCCGGTGTAGGAGTAACGTTTCAGGAGATCTGCCTCCTCCTCTCACCCCGAGTGTGGACTGTACAGTATAGATTAGCCACAGAAACTATGTACACTGCTTAGGACGGAATAGATTTATTGCCAAGATAGACACAAAATGCTGGAGTAACTCAGCGGGACAGGCAGCATCTGAGATGCTGCCTGTCCCGCTGAGTTACTCCAGCATTTTGTGTCTATCCTCGATTTAAACCAGCATCTGCAGTTCTTTCCTACAGATTTATTTCCTATTTGAGCACAGGGATTTGGCATAAGATCTTAGTATTTGCAAAACACAAAGTGCTGGAGGAACTTGAAAGGCCAGGCAAGAGGGAATGGACAGGAGACTTTCTGGTCGCGATCCCGCTTCCCCTGTCCCACTTAGGTAACCTGAACGGAAACCTCTGGAGACTTTGCGCCCACCCAAGGTTTCCGTGCGGTTCCCGGAGGTTGCAGGTGGTTGCCGGAGGTTGCAGATCGTGGAAGCAGGTAGGGAGACTGACAAAAACCTCCGGGAACCTCACAGAAACCATGGGTGGGGCACAAAGTCTCCAGAGGTTTCCGTTCAGGTTTCCTAAGTGGGACAGGGGCATTATAGAGTCGTTCAGTTACTTCAGGACTTAAGGTCCCAGCGTCTGCAGTTTCTTGTGTCTCCAGTTCGCATCTGCACAGTGTTTAACTTCTCCAGGGTATACTTGCTATTTGTGTAGGAAGGAACTGCAGATGCTGGTTTAAACCGAAGTTTGACATAAAAGCTGGAGTAACTCAGCGGGACAGGCAGCATCTCTGGAGAGAAGGAATGGATAGCGTTTCTGGTCGAGACCCCACTTTTCATTGAAGAAGGGTTTTGGCCCGAAACGTTGCCTATTTCCTTCGCTCCATAGATGCTGCTGCACCCGCTGAGTTTCTCCAGCACTTTTGTCGTCCCACTTTTCATTTAATGTTCTCGCCGTTAAATGCACCTTATTTATAAAGCCATGGACATTGTAATGCGGTGAAAGTCAATCTGTCCACAGTTTGCTTCCAGCGTGATATTAACTAACGTGTTTGTTCTGCAAGAGACTAATATCATCGCCGCGCAGCGCCAAACGCCCCACAGTGTCATTGAGACGCTCAGGTAAACATCTCGACAAGTGGACACACGAGGAACTGCAGGCGCTGGAGCTTAGAGCAAAACACAATGTGCTGGAGGAACTCAGCGGCTCAGGCAGCATTTATGGAGGGAATGGGCAGACGACGTTTCGGGGCGGGGCCCTTCTTCAGACTGAATAAGTGGGGGGGAGGGGTGAAAAAGATGTGTGTGTGTGTGTGTGTGTGGGGGGGGGGGGGGGGGGGGGGGGGGGGTAGACAAAGCCTGACATGTGTCGTATATTCCCTCTCTCCGTCCACCCCACCCCCGTCCGCCCTAGGCATCCTACTAGTTCCACTGCTCGTATCCCCGCGTTGTCACCTTTTCCACAGCCAACAATGGACCATTGTGGGCTCCAGCTTGTCCTTGATCATCCGTGCTTGCTTTCATTTGTTCTTTTCATACATTTGTTCCTTGTACCTTTCCATGCCTCTGGTTTCCCTCTCCCCAGACTCTCTGTCTCAAGAAGGGTCTCGACCCGAAACGTCTCCTATTTCTTTATCTCCAGAGATGCTGCCTGTCCCGCTGAGTTACTCCAGCTCACTCCAGTGTCTATCCTGACAAATGATAAGTGGGGAGAGCACCACCATCCTGCTCCCCTGTATCCACCTATCATTCCCCAAGCCTTGTCCTGCCGCCACATCTCTTATCTAGCTTTCTCCATCTCCATCTCCAACTCCATCTATCTGAAGAAGAGTCCCGACCCGAAACGTCGCCTGTCCATTTAATCCACAGATGCTGTCTGAGTTCTTCCAGCATTTGTATTTGTTTAACCTGTTGGTTATGCTTACTGGGATTATGACCCCCCATCCCTTGCATCGTAACTTCATCGGACGCCGATCTTATCCGACCCACTTAAACGCGGATGTAAATATTTCACATGAACGCGATCGAGTCAGAAGCAACTAGGTCGGAATATTTTAGTTATGGGGTGAGATTGGATGGACTTGTTTCCGCTGAAACAAAGGAGGCCGAGGAATGACCTGACGGAGACCACAGAGGCAAAGAGAGGGTAGATAGCCGCAAGACGGGGTATGAAAAACAAGTGTTTAAGAAGGAACTGCAGATGCTGGAAGATTTTCGGCCCGAAACGTTGCCTATTTCCTTCGCTGCATTGATGCTGCCGCACCCGCTGGGTTTCTCCAGTACTTTTGTCTACTGTATGAAAAACAAGGGTCTGTTGTAGAAGGCTAAAAAGGGATCTGAGGGGTAAGATTTTTTTTTACACAGAGAATTTTGATATCGAATACACTGCCAAAGGAGATGATGGAATCAGGTCTAAGAGACATTTAGAGAGATACTTAAACAGACAATGGTATCAGGGCAGACACAAAGTGCAGCAGTAAGTCAGTAGGCCAGGCAGCATCTCTGGAGAGAAGGAATGGGTGACGTTTCGGGTCGGCACCATTCTTCCCTCCGACACAGTGGGAGAAGGGTATGGTCCAAATGCAGGCAAATGGGATTCGTGTAGATAGGCAAAAAGGGCGGTATGGACGTGGTGGGCCGAATGGCCTGATTCTGCGCTTGGCGACGCTGTGGGTCTGGAAGGGCGTGTTCCTGAGTCACACAGAATCGTGCCATTCACCCACCTCACTAACCCCATCGCCTCATTCAATGCCCCAGTGGCTGTTCTAGCCCCAGCCTCACCAATGACCCAATATTGTACCACTCACCTACACAATGACTGTAACCGAATTGGCCCATTGACCCTCCAGCCTTCGTGTAGGACGAAACCGGAATACCCGCGAAAAACCCACTCGGTCCAAGTAGGAAGGAACTGCAGGTGCTGGTTTACACCGACGTTGGACACAAAATGTTGGAGTAACTCAGCGGGACAGTCAGCATATCTAGATAGAAATAATGGGTGACGTTTCGGGTCTGAAGTAGGGTCTCGACCCGAAATGTCACCCATTATATGTTTCAATTAGATGGCCTCTCATCCTTCTATCCAGAGATGCTGCCTGTCCCGCCGAGTTACTCCAGCTTCTTGTGTCTACAATCGGTCCGAGTAGAGCGTGCTAACTCCACGCACGTAGCATCAGAGGCCAGGAATGAATCTGACTCTTTGAAGACGTGAAATGACAGCCCCGCTTGCGGTGTATTGTGCTTCCTTTAGATCCCTGGTTTCACCTTTGTGGGATTATCTACCCCCCCCCCCCCCCCCCACCCCTATGTTCGAAGATAACAATGATATGGCAACTCGGCGGGTCAGGCAGTGTCTCTGGGGGAAAGATTCTCGTTCCTTTTGCTCCAGAGATGCTACCTGACCCGCTGAGTTTCTCTAGCCCTTTGTGTCTATCTTCAGTGTAAACCAAGGAATCTGCACTTCCTTCTTTCCAACCCAATAAAGAGCCAGAGGCCCGGGTTCGTTTCTGACCAAGGGTGCTGTCTGTGTGGAGCTCTGTGTTCTCTCTGTGGCCGCGGGGGCTTCCTCCGAGTCCTCGGGTTTCCTCCCACATTTCAAAAAACGTGGAGGTTAATTGGCTTCTGTAAACTGTCCCTCGTGTGTGGGATAGAACTGGTGCACGGGTGTTGGCTGGTCGGCGCGGATTCGATGGGCCGAAGGGCCTGTTTCCATGTTGTATCTCTAAAAGTAAACTAAACACGAACCGGACTCTCCCGGACTCAAATGGCCGACTAGTCTCGTGCTACTGGTGTTGATCAAGGTACATTGTTGTGTTGCAACGCTCAACATAAAGCGACCCACGGACACAATAACTACATCACACCTGAACACCTCTGGGTCTTTCTAATGTTTGCAGCACGCTGCTCTCGATGCCTTTATCTGCGCGGAATCTGCCGAATAAGGGTAATAGCACTCAGATCTGCCAAGCCTGTACATTGGTGGGAATACATTCTATGTCGAAAACATTGTAGTTCGAATCCCAACCCAGAGGCACCAGCACAGTATCTTCGCCGTTAGAGCGCACGGCTTAAGAGAGTGCAAGGTACACAAAAATGCTGGAGAAACTCAGCGGGTGCAGCAGCATCTATGGAGCGAAGGAAATAGGCAACGTTTCGGGCCGAAACCCTTCTTCAGACTGATCGGGGGTGGCGGGGAGAAGGAAGGAAAAAAGGAGGAGGAGGAGCCCGAGGGCTGGGGGATGGGCAGAGACAGCTCGAGGGCTAAGGAAGGGGAGGAGACAGCCAGGGCTAACAAAATTGGGAGAATTCAATGTTCATGCCCACCGGATGCAGGCTAACCAAGCGGTATATGAGGTGCTGTTCCTCCAATTTCCGGTGTTGCTCACTCTGGCAATGGAGGAGACCCAGGACAGAGAGGTCGGATTGGGAATGGGAGGGGGAGTTGAAGAGCTGAGCCACCGGGAGGTCAGGTAGGTTCTTGCGGACCGAGCAGAGGTGTTCGGCGAAATGATCGCCCAACCTCCGCTTAGTCTCACCGATGTAGATCAGCTGACATCTAGAGCAGCGGATGCAGTAGATGAGGTTGGAGGAGATGTGGAACGCCTCATCCTGGGAACAGATGCGGCGTAGGCGGAGGAATTTGGAGTGGGGGATGGAGTCCTTACAGGAGGCAGGGTGGGAAGAAGTGTAGTCCAGATAGCCATGGGAGTCAGTGGGTTTGTAGTGGATGTCGGTCAGAAGTCTATCACCTGCGATGGAGATAGTGAGGTCAAGGAATGGTAGGGAAGTGTCGGAAATAGTCCAGGTGTATTTGAGTGCCGGATGGAAGTTGGTGGTGAAGTGAATGAAGTCAGTCAGTTGTGTGTGGGTGCAGGAGGTGGCTCCAAAGCAGTCGTCGATGTAACGGAGGTAGAGGTCGGGGATGGAGCCCTGGTACGTATTGAACAAGGATTGTTCAACGTACCCGACAAAGAGGCAGGCATAGCTGGGGCCCATGCATGTGCCCATAGCTACACCTTGTGTTTGGAGGAAATGGGAGGAGTCAAATGTGAAGTTATTGAGGGTAAGGACCAGCTCCACTGAGAGTGCAATCCTTCCAATGCGTGGAAGATTTGCCCGCTCCCTCAAAGCCAAGATAAAAGGTCGCAGACCCAAATCAGGATGCTTCAACGTGCCTTGACTCATACTTATATCCCAACAATAAATAAATCAGTCTGAAGATTAAGAAGGGTCTTGACCCGAAAAGTCGCCTGTCTATTCCCTTCTTAGATGCCGTGTTTATCCTGCCCCCTTCCACCCATATCCATCCCCCCAGCTTTACATTTCACTCCTCTCCTTATCTGACACCCTTTTGTCTCCTTTTCATCTCCAGCCTTTGTCACTTACTGCGTCCATCTATCTGCTAATCAAACTCTCCCTCACCGGTTTCCACTTGACTCCCCCACCTCTCTTTTCCAGCTTTCTCCCTCCCCCCTCCCCATCAGTCTGAAGACGGATCCCAACTTGAAACGTGGAGAGTGCATTCTCTCCACAGATGCTGTCTGACCCGTTAAGTTAGTCCATCCCTTTGTGTTTTGCCCCATGAGCTGTGTAGATGTATAGCAAGTGTGATGGCCACAATCCTACATTGTCGAGAGCAATAAGCAGGCTGTACTACGGGATCAATGTGACCTACCTATATTTTGACTTTCTGCCTGACTCAATACAGATGAAATGACATTCTGCTAGAGTTGCTTCTCAATTTTAATCAACTATATGGCCAACTCACTTTTCGAAATGGGACTTTATTGACATACGTAGCTTGCCAAAAGTAAAGTAAGAAAGCTTTTAAATTTTCTGTGGCCAGCACATTATTCCTCTGACTCAGTGAGGTCAAGTACTTGTGCATAATTAATATAAATGTCCTTGTCATCACTTTCACTACCTTCATTTGCAAAATAGAACATTTAAAGGACTTGGCATTGTGGAAAGCAAACATGACTCAGAATCATTGGTGGAAATGTCTTTCCATTCTTCAAGCCATTCACAAAAATGTCATTAAATCATGACTAAGTCTGAATATCATTATGCTATTTATATCAATATGCCATTATAAATTGACCAACGTATGAGGCATGAATTGACAAAATGTTCCATTGCACAATAACATTTCATGGGTGATCTTGGATTATGACATTTGAATTTCAAAAGTCCACAGTATTACTTTCTAAAATGTGCAACATGGAGGCAGGTCTTATTCAACGGATGGCTATGAAACTATAAATTCAATCATAGCAAATTACATCATTGTAGATATGGATTTCAAACTCGTGCAAGTAACAAAGTGCTGGAGAAACTCAGTGGATCTGACCGCATCGGTGGGTGAAATGGACAGACAATGTTTCAGGTCTTCAGACGCTGTTGGTTCAATTGGTCCAAATCCTCTTGAAAAATTGACATTGCCAAATTCAATATGATTATTGAATACATTTTCCAGCAATTACACTCTTGTATCAAAATTTTCATCAGATGACAGAAGTTGCCTTGTGCTATTAGCTAATGTAATATTAATAACTGGCATAGCTCTCTCTAATTATAACCTGTCAAGTGGGGTTTCCCTCAATTGTAGCTATTTGATCCTGTTGCAATATACATTTTCTCCCATTTACAAATACCGACAAGAGTCAAGTTCAAGTTCAAGTTCAAGTGAGTTTATTGTCATGTGTCCCTGTATAGGACAATTAAATTCTTGCTTTGCTTCAGCACACAGAACATAGTAGGCATTTACTACAAAACAGATAAGTCAGTGTCCATATGAAGTTACTCCTTTACATTCTCCAAACTCTAGATACTGCTTTTATTGTATTGTATTCAAATTTATTGTCATTGTCTCAATTAGAGACAACGAAATGAATTTTCCTTACAGGCAGTATCATAAATATAAATAAATAATAAATAATAAAACATATTAAAAATAAAATTGAATTAAAAAAAGAAAAGCACAAACACAGAAAGTCCACGACACAACATAACACAGTGGCACCAAGGTGAGGAAGGCACCATAGTCCAGCCAGCCTCCCCTCCGATCTTCCCAGATGTTCATCCGTGGTCTGGGCCTTCCGAGCACCCGCAGTCGCCGCACCGGGCGGCCCGATGTTCAGGCCCTCACGCCGGGCTGGTGGAACGCCGACGCCGATCCCCGATGGTGAACATCCTCCTCCTCAGCGGCCCGGACCTCCTGATCAGCCGCCTCCCGCAGCCGGAGTCCGCAGCTCCCGAGTCCACAGGCCGAGCCGGGCGGAGTCGCAGGACCCCGCGTTGTTGATCAGCGCCGCCCGCGTTGGGAGCTCCGCAAACCGCAGCTCCATGATGTCGGCGCAGCAGGTCCAGCACTCCGGGCTCCAGACGGCGATCCCCGGTAAGGCATCGCCAGCCCCGCGATGTTACAGCGCTGTCCCGCCGCTGCTGGAGCTCTGGTCGATCCCGGCAGGAAAGGCCGCGCCAATCCAGTAGGTAGGCCGCTGGGGGTGTGAGGACGCGACTCGAATAATAGTCGCGTCCTCTCCAGGAAGCGACCGAAGGACGGTATCCCCCTTACCGTGCCCTCTTCCCCCACATAAAGACATTTAAAAAAACATAAAAAACACACTTTAACATAACTAAAAAACAAAAAAACAAAAAGATACCGGGCTGAAGGTGGAGGCTGCTGGCACCAGCGCCACCGGAAGTACATTTCCTCTTGACATGGACCTCTGTTTTGGAAATAACATTTCTGAGGCAAATATTGGTATTTTATGGACAATTACTGGGATTGTACTTTGCCCCCAAAGGAGTACATTATATTAATAAATATTTCTTAGAATTTAGGTCAATGGCTGCCATTTTGGAGATAATAATTCCCAAAAAATGATTGGCATTTGAACTTGAATATCACTGTATTTTAATTGGTACACGTGACAATAAAAGACCTTTGAACCTTTGAATAACCTGGGTTTGAAATTAAATTCAGAATAGAGTTGTTCAGATTAAGTTTCTGGAACATAGAACAAATAACAGCACAGCTTGGGAGCAGGCCCTTCAGCCCACATTGTCTGTGTCAAGCATGATGCCAAGCTATCATAACCTCCTCTTCCTGCACATGATCCATATCTCTCCATGTCCATGTACATATCCAAAGCCTCGTAAATTACACTCTCACATCTAAAAGCCTCTTAAATGCCACTATCTACTTCATTCATATCTTCCATGATCTCAAAAACTGCAGAACTGTTCAACATCCCCTTGTTTCCTTAAAATACCCAAGCTTTATGAACCAATTTGTAAATATTATACTCCTGATGTGCCTCTTTCCTCTATGTTTCTGACTCAGACATCTTTGACTGATGACGTTCAGCCCTTTACCCTGGCCTGCCAGTGTAAATTAATGCCATCAGCTGAAATTTGAGATCATGTATTACTGTTTCACAAAGACTGGTGGAATATTTGGTAAAGGAACTGAACCTACCTTTGGTGAAGGTAGAATGCATGGCTGAAAATGAGATGATACTATGCAGCTGTATTCCCTAGAAAAGATGATGCAGGTTGCTCAAGATTAAAGATATTTGACTGGACAGTATAGACAAAGGGTTATTGGAAGGCAGGAGACATGCCAATATTGCAACCCTGTTTAACATCAGCAAGAATAATTAAACTAGTGAAGTGCACTCCAGCCAATTTAATGTCAGTGGTAAGGAAACTGAAAATAAAATAACATGGAGAAAAATTAATTGGCATTTGAAGTAGTATTGCCTTATAACTAAAAGCCAGCATTGATTTGTTAAATGGCAAATTGTGTTTGACTAATTTGATCAAGTCCTTGAAGGACTAATGGAGAGTGCTATTAAAGGGTAATGTAATTGATGTGCGTTTCTGGACGTTAAAAAAAAACTCTTTGACAAAGTACCATCTAGTGAGCTTGTTTGCAAAATTTAAATTTATGAGATCAAAGAGGCAGTGGCACCAAGGATATAAAATTGGCCAAGATGCAAAGTAGAGAGTTCAAGAAGGAACTGCAGATGCTGGAAGATCGAATGTACACAAAATTGCTGGAGAAACTCAGCGGGTGCAGCAGCATCTATGGAGCGAAGGAAATAGGCAACGACAGTTGCACATGGTCATTTTATGTGAAATATTGTGCTTTCAAGTAATTTTAGTGAACACAGTGCATCAGTCTCGACTCACTGATTCATGCAACAAAAGTATACTATATTAATGGACAGTTTTGCTACAAGCTGAATGCTTTCCAATTGTGTTTCTGTTCAAAGGCAGAAAAGATTATGCATCAATGTGGATAATTTGGTGAAGATGCTCATTTCAAGGCAGCAATGGCAGCTTATGTCACTTTGAGCATCTCCTGGTTCTGTTTTCCAAATGATGAGGAATAACGCCTAATCTTTACAACTCAATAATGGAAGAATGCAGTTACATTAATACTGTGACCAGTTACTGCTGGAAGAATAATTTCACCATGGGTTTCAATCTAATAGATTTTGACCAAGCAATGGAAAATTGCAAGTTAAAGACAAAATATCTCCAAACCGAAGCTAGAAACTTCCAGAAACATTAATTGGTGAAGTGAGTGCCCGCATATCTAATGGAATATATAGTAGAAAAAAAGCTTATTTCACAGAGGAATGTCCACGAATGCTATAAACATGTGGCAAAACGTAGAAGCAGATTGATTACACATGTTGGTGGGCTATGCTGCTTTAATGTACAAGCTAGGTTTTGCTCTTAGGGCTAAGGGAATCAAGGAATATTGGGAAAAAATGCTGTAACGGTGTACTGATTTTGGATGATCAGTCATGGTAATATTGAATGGCGATGCTGGTCCGAAGGGCCAAATGGCCTACTCCTGCATCTATTTTCCGTGTTTCCAAGTACAAATAAGTACTTGGTCTTACAAGTACTTCTTGTAAGTACTGAATGTCCATTGGAACTGGAGGAAGTGTTAGTTTAGTATATAACACACCTGCTGAAGAATATTTGGTAGTATCTGTTACACACCTATGTCCATCCGAATTTGCAATTACCTGCACAATGTTCTTATAAGAGCGTCACATGCACTGTAGTGGAGCACATATTCAAAGCTTGTCATTGATTTCTTCATGAGAATTACATTTTGAGAATCCAAAATAAAAAAACGTTGTCCATTTGAATAAAGGAAACAGTTTCTAAATACTGGAACAGCACAATATTTTAAATGCACCATCTTACATTGTTCCATTGTAAAATTACCCTGCGGATGGTCATAGATTCTAGTGTTCAATCTGTGTTTTTTTAAGTGTGTAGCTAATCTCCACAGTGTTTAATACATTGCCGATTTTTATTTCATTTGTATATTTTGAAACATTGTCCAGTTACCCACATAATTAATATACCGATTATATTTATTATTGTTATTAATATACAGTATATCAAAGCATCCGTCAGTCCTAGAACATACCCGAGATTAACACAATTGAATTATTTCAAGATCTTTGACATGAAACCTTAACTCTGTTTGAACCTGTGAATATTCAGTATTTTCTGTTACTATTACAGATTTCCACTATCTGTAGATTTAAAAAAATAATTCACCACTAACTCAGGCCGTCAAGTCAAGAGAGTTTATTGTCATGTGTCTCAGATAGGACAATTACATTCTTGCTTGCTACAGCACAACAGAATATAGTAAGCATAAATACAGACCAGTCCAGTGTGTCTATATAGCATAGTTCATGTATATACACATAAATCAACAGATAAAGTGTAATAGGCTGTTATAATTCAGAGGTTGTTTGATGGCGAGTGGGGCTGATGGCTGTGGGGAAGTAGCTGTTCCTGAACCTGGATGTACCAGATTTCAGGCTCCTGTACCTTCTACCTGATGGCAGCGGAGAGATGAGTGTGTGACCAGGATAGTGTGGGTCCTTGATGATGCTGGCAGCCTTTTTGAGGCAGCGACGGCGATAGATCCCTTCGATGGTAGGGAGGTCAAAGCCAGTGGTGGACTGGGCAGTGGTCACAACTTTCTGCATTCTTTTCCGCTCCTGGATGCTCAAGTTACCGAACCAAGCCACGAGAAAACCGGTCAGCATGCTCTCTACTGTGCACCTGTAGAGGTTAGAGACAGTCCTCTTTGACATACTGACTCTCCGTAATATTCTCAGGAAGTAGAGGCGCTGATGTGCTTTCTTTAGAATTGCATCAGTGTGCTGGGACCAGGAAAGATCTTCGGAAATATGCATGCCCAGGAATTTGAAGTTCTTGACCCATTACACCATCGACCCCTCCAATCTGAAATGGGGATACGGGGAGAAGGCAGGCACGGGGTTCTGATTGTAGATGATCAGCCATGATCACAGTGAATGGCGGTGCCGGCTCGAAGGGCCGAATGGCCTACTGCTGCACCTAGTGACTATTGTCTAAAACAACTAGACTCTCTACTTTGCAGGTACACAAAAATGCTGGAGAAACTCAGCGGGTGCAGCAGCATCTATGGAGCGAAGGAAATAGGCGACGTTTCGGGCCGAAACCCTTCTTCAGTTCTGTATTTATGCTTACTATATTCTGTTGTGCTGTAGCAAGCAAGAATTTAATTGTCCTATCTGAGACACATGACAATAAACTCTCTTGACTTGACTTGAATGAGTTAGTGGTGAATTATTTAAAAAAATCTACAGATATTGGAAATCTGAAATAGTAACAGAAAATACTGAATATTCACAGGTTCACAGGTTCAAACAAAGTTAAGGTTTCATGTCAAAGATCTTGAAATAATTCAATTGTGTTAACCTCGGGTATGTTCTAGGACTGACGGATGCTTTGATATACTGTATATTAATAACAATAATAAATATAATCGGTATATTAATTATGTGGGTAACTGAACACTGTTTCAAAATATACAAATGAAATAAAAATCGGCAATGTATTAAACACTGTGGAGATTGGCAATACACTTAAAAAAACACAGATTGAACACTAGAATCTATGACCATCCACAGGGGAATTTTACCGTGGAACAATGTAAGATGGTGCATTTAAAATATTGTGGTGTTCCAGTATTTAGAAACTGTTTCCTTTATTCAAATGGACAACGTTTTTTATTTTGGATTCTCAAAATGTAAATCTCATGAAGAAATCAATGACAAGCTTTGAATATGTGCTCCACTACAGTGCATATGACGCTCTTATAAGAACATTATGCAGGTAATTGCAAATCCGGATGGACATAGGTGTGTAACAGATACAGTACTACCAAATATTCTTCAGCAGGTGTGTTATATACTAAACTAACACTTCCTCCAGTTCCAATGGACATTCAGTACTTACAAGAAGTACTTGTAAGACCAAGTACTTACTTGTACTTGGAAACACAGAAAATAGATGCAGGAGTAGGCCATTTGGCCCTTCGAGCCAGCATCGCCATTCAATATTACCATGACTGATCATCCAAAATCGGTACACCGTTACGGCTTTTTTCCCCCAATATTCCTTGATTCCCTTAGCCCTAAGAGCTAAACCTAGCTTGTACATTAAAGCAGCATAGCCCACCAACATGTGTAATAAATCTGCTTCTACGTTTTGCCACATGTTTATAGCATTCGTGGACTTTTCTCTGTGAAGTAAGCTTTTTTTCTACTATATATTCCATTAGATATGCGGGCACACACTTCACCAATTAATGTTTCTGGAAGTTTCTAGTTTCGGTTTGGAGATATTTTGTCTTTAACTTGCAATTTTCCATTGCTTGGTCAAGATCTATTAGATTGAAACCCATGGTGAAATTATTCTTTCATAAGAATAACTGGTCACAGTATTAATGTAATTGCATTCTTATATCATTGAGTTGAAATGATTAGGCGTTATTCTTACCATTTGGAAAACAGAACCAGGAGATGCTCAAAGTGACATAAGCTGCCATTGCTGCCTTGAAATGAGCATCTTCACCAAATTATCCACATTGATGCATAATCTTTTCTGCCTTTGAACAGAAACACAATTGGAAAGCATTCAGCTTGTAGCAAAACTGTCCATTAATATAGTATACTTTTGTTGCATGAATCAGTGAGTCGAGACAGGTGCACTGTGTTCACTAAAATTACTTGAAAGCACAATATTTCACATAAAATGACCATGTGCAACTGAGCAATGCTTAAGTAAAAAGGAATTTAAATGAACATCTATGAAGTGTAGTATTCTCAACATACTTTTGTATTTGTAATTACAGTGAATCAAACGTGCTACTTTTAACATTACTAAGATTCTGGATGAACAATTCAGTTTTTAAATTCAAGCAGAATAAGATGTAATATTGCTTATAAAATAGAAAATATTTGACAGGACAGTCTGAATCCATGAAATGCACAGTTAATGTTTCATTAGAATTTCCAGCTTTTTGTGTTTATTTCAAATGTCCAGAATCTGCACTATTTTGCTTTTCATCGCAATATTCCATCAATACTCACATGATAACACTACTTTATTTAGATATTTTCAAAAGATAGAAATTCAATTAATTACATTGTGAAAATACTATAGATGAAGTTATAGAGATGGGCCGACATAGTTCAGTGCACAATTCTCCACTTTGGAAATAAGACTAGGGCAGGCAGTTCACCTCTAGTGGAGTGGAAGGATCTTTGGATCACATCTCTTCAAAGGCTGAGATTGAACTAGATACAACTTTTTGGAGACAACCCAAGTCTGTCATTTTGTATGCAAAAGAATAGATTGCAAAAGCTCTGAAGCAATGCCAAAAAATGTACCATTACTTGATGAAGTTGTCCTGAAGTATTATTAATACCCATGGACCTAATTACTGCAAAGTAAATACCCGGCATAGATAGACACAAAATGCTGGAGTAACTCAATGGGACAGGCACCATCTCTGTAGAGAAGGATGGGGGATGTTTTGGGTCTGAAGAAGGGTCTCAACACAAAAAGTCACCCATTCCTTCTATCCAGAGATGTTGCCTGTCCTACTGAGTTACTCCAGCATTTTGTGTCTATCTTTGATGTAAACCAGCATCTGCAGTTCCTTCCTCCGCACAACATAGATACCTTGAATGTCATCACAGATGATGGATAATACAGGCAGAAAAATTGGCAAACTGGAGCTGCCCACTTTTCCATACCCACTCCCAGTCAAATCTGCAGTTAAATTTTCTGGTATGAAATAACTGCATTGATTCTCGCCTGCTAGTGCCCAGTGGCTTTTAAGTTCCAAGCCAACAAAAATGAATCTTCTGTGGCTTTCATACAGGGTGCAGCATTGCTTCTGAAACTCCATCACCATACATAGAAACATAGAAACATAGAAACATAGAAAATAGATGCAGGAGGAGGCCATTCGGCCCTTCGAGCCATGGCTGTTGTCCCCTATCAATAACCCGTGCCTGCCTTCTCCCCATATCCCTTGATTCCACTAGCCCCCTAGAGCTCTATCTAACTCTCTCTTAAATCCATTCAGTGATTTGGCCTCCACTGCCCTCTGTGGCAGGGAATTCCATAAATTCACAACTCTCGTACAGTAGGCAACATTCTCATTCTCATCCAAGGTGTTCCTTCTATCTCCAACCTGGTGGAGCTGCCTTCACTTCCTTCCATTTACACCCATCCACTTGTAGCCAGAGAGTTTCCTACAATGGCTTCTTCTCCTGGCCTTGAAATATTTCCCCTGGAGTTTGAAAGACGCAACTAATCACCTCATTCTCCATCTACGCAATGTCCTTTGCTGACTTTGTCTGTTGACATTGAGCCAGTTTTCATAAGCACCACATTCCACAAACTGACCACGACCTTGTCTCAGATGATTCAAATTTATCTCTTGTTATCTGTCGGGAAAATATAATGAGGTAACTAAGGCTGAATACATAACAAAATCTGAGGACACACACAACTGACTCGATACCCTTTGATAATGATTATCTTTGTGGCTAACCTAACCTAAGTGGAGTTACTGACACCATTTACCATCATGAAGACCATTCACCTCCATCACAAACATAACCTGCCTCAACCCCACTTCCACCCAGCCTGCCTTGAAACCTCATCAATAGTTCACTTGACAGTCCTTCAATTTCATTAAACCTCTCTTGATCCAAACCTCTGCTGCCCATACCTAGTATAGCACATTAGTACAGGTATGTGGATAAAGGTGTGGTATATGGGCCAATGGGTCTATCTTCAATGGGGCATCTTGGTTGGCCTGGGTGGGATGACCAGAGGGCCTGTTTCCATGCTGTATGACTCTATGACACTTTCTGATATTCCTGTTCTCACTGACCTGAACTAGCCCTTGTATATATTATTATTTTAAACCCATCTTCATACTTGAAAAAAACAATCTGCTAGAAGGACTAATTGGGCCTGGCAGCATCTGTGGAGGAAAATGGACAGTCAATGTTTCTGATTGAAACAATTCACTTGGACTAGGGTTGTAGACTGTCCATTTCCCTCCATAGATGCTGTCTGGTTCGGCCAGCAATTTGATTTTTTGTTTGCTCCAGGTTCCAGCATCTGCTGTCCATTGGGCTTGGACACTCTGGAGTTTAGAAGGATGAGAGGGCATCTCATTGAACCGTATAAGATTGTTAAGGGCTTGGACACACTAGAGGCAGGAAACATGTTCCCGATGTTGGGGGAGTCCAGAACCAGGGGCCACAGTTTAAGAATAAGGAGTAAGCCATTTAGAACAGAGACGAGGAAACACTTTTTCTCACAGAGAGTGGTGAGTCTGTGGAATTATCTGCCTCAGAGGGCGGAGGAGTCCGGTTCTCTGGATGCTTTTAAGAGAGAGCAAGATAAGGCTCTTAAAAATAGAGGAGTCAGAGGATATGGGGAGAAGGCAGGAACGGGGCACTGATTGGGGATGATCAGCAATGATCACATTGAATGGCGGTGCTGGCTTGAAGGGCCAAATGACCTACTCCTGCACCTATTGTCTATTGTCTGTCCCTTGTGCTTCCTCTTCGCATTACATCTTTGACGTGTCTATTTCTCCAAACTCCAGCAGGCTCCCACCTTGTTCTCCATTTCCAGGAAGGTGAGTTTCCCACTTCTTCAGTGAGTATTCAGCCTGCTTGTCTCTGCACACTAAAATATTTTCCCTAGCAGATTCTTAAAGCTCACACCGAGGTCTTGGCCAAGCCACACCCTTCTGTTTTCATTCTGAGGAGACTTGGTCATTCTCTCTTCGTCCATGGCCTTTTTTTTTAATGTAATATAAATAGAAATATATTTTGTTGTAGCTGGTTCGTGTCTGGATGACTGATAAAATCCAATATAAATCCGAATAAGCAAATGCAAAAGGGCTAGATAGGGGGCCAAAGGGGCCACAGTTTAAGAATAAGGGGTAGGCCATTTAGAACAGAGATGAGGAAACACTTTTTCACCCAGAGAGCAGTGAATCAGTGGAGGCTAACACTCTGGATGCTTTCAAGAGCGAGTTAGATAGAGCTCTTAAAGATAGCGGAGTCAGAGGATATGGGGAGAAGGCAGGAACGGGGTATTGATTGGGGATGATCAGCCATGAACACGTTGAATGGCGGTGCTGGCTCGATGGGCCGAATGGCCTACTCCTGCACCTATTGTCTATTGTCTAAATCTTTAATGAAGAACAAACCATACTATCCTCATTATGAACGGTTTCCACTATATTGTGGCCGGGATTCTTCTAAAAGCTTATTAAAGCAGCAATTAACTTGGCGAATATTTACATCTACCAAACTGAATATTATTTGCAAACATGAGTTTGCAAGAAATTTAGAATACTTACACGTGGAAGGTTCAAACATGCCTATTGATCAAAAAATACCTAAAGTTATGTTTTTTTTAAAGTTAAGGTTACGCCTTACATCTGGACATGTGCATACATCGCAAGAATTGGCGCCCATTTATTTTGTTCTATCCCTTATACATATTTTGCTCTTCGGCCCTGAGTTCATTTCCAAATTCTTTCCAGAAATATTTCGTCCAATTTCGCTATTTTGGTAACATACAAAACCACGAGAGAGAGAGAGAGAAGTGTGGTGAATTTCGATCAAGATGTTGTTATTTTGCCCAGTGCGAAGTCAGAGAGACAGCGTTCGCGTTGACAACACGGAGGCGACAAGTCGGATGGGCACCGAGGAGAGAACATAATGCTAATTGAACGAAGTGTCAATCAGCGAGTGCGCTGGATCAGGCGAGGAATAGCGGTTACAAAAAACTGTTGGATTAATACATTCTAGATTGACATCGAGATTCATGAGATGTGCAGGCTGGATCGCAGAAAGGCGTGATTTTGTGTTTAAAATGACATTGAGAATCACAACAATGACTTTGTACCCATCATATTATTATTGGACACAAAATGCTGGAGTAACTCAGCGGGACAGACAGCATCTCTGGAGAGACGGTGCCTGTCCCGCCGAGTTACTCCAGCATTTTGTATCTATCTTTGGTTTAAACAAGCATCTGCAGTTCCTTCCTGCACATTACCACTAGACCTACATTTTAGCTTTTTTTTTAAATTTGATGAGGGCGTCTGGTATTTTACTTGTGGGTCCACAGATCACTTTTTCTAAGACATTAGCAAATGTAGATGTGTATTAAAATGTTTACAAAATTCACTTCATTTCCCCATTTTCAGAGCGAGCACCGAGTTCCCACACTGGCTCTCACAGCGAGCACATAATTGGATAACAGCAGGGTAATGAAGGTACACGAGTATTGTCACAAATCAATCCGGGCTCACTTAGAAAAGGCGATCTCAGCCGAATGAAAAGCAGAGTGCACAATTAAAATAATTAACCCGTATCGACAAAAAAATGATGCAATTTGTCATTTAGTCTTTCATGGATTACGCTTATCTTTCTTGTCTCAGTTGGGCTACTTTGAAAAAAAAGAAAAAAATGTCGCAATGACATTGACATATCCCGTTGGTTTTCCCATTTCACTGCCGCCCACTTTCTCGACGCTGTTTATCTGGCCGGGCAGACCCCATAGGGAGAAGCAATGCTCCACAAATGTTCGGGCCATCAACAACAATTAAGGAGATCTCAGAACAAAGCAGCGCCGAATGTCGGGGGTAGATACAATTAAAACCTCTCGGCTAACTATGATGAAACGCGCACTAGTACTCGCCTTTGTGTTGGCGGGGAACACCTCCCCTCCCCTCGCCAACAACAATAACCATATTTCAGCAGAAAGCAAACACCAACGGGACACATTTCCAACTTGTTGAAGGGGCGATGCTTCGGCTTATCATCAGTTCTGCTAAATAAACCACGATGATAAAGATTAGAAGCCCAATTTTAATGATAAATGGACAATTTAAACGAGGCTGGCCAAAAACATCAGGAGATATTTAAAGTTATAAACTGTTCATTTAGTTTAATAGCCGCATTGATATTTTTTAGAAAAAGGAAATGAATTGGATTGAAATGCAAATAAATATAGACTCAGAACTAAATTCAGTAAATAGCTTGGAATTTTATATTATAAAGTAGTGATGTTGACTGGGAATATGTTATAGAGACTGGATCTGTATTAAAATTCATGCATCCCACTACTCTCTCCGACCCTGCTTGTCTCACCCTGTTTACATTTCCGCATCTTCTGTTCTCTTCATCTGTTCACCTTGATTCCCTTTAATGTACATGTGCTGTTAGAAGTTGTCTTTGGTAACCATATTATGCAGCGGGAGCTACCATTGAAATGTTTTAACACTTCAGTGAGAAGTTGCGGGTAATGGCAAACAGGGTTCTTGGTATAAGTCTGAAGAAGGGTCTCGACCCGCTGAGTTACTCCAGTTACCTATTTCCTTCGCTCCATAGATGCTGCTGCACCCGCTGAGTTTCTCTAGCATTTTTGTGTACCTTTGAGTGACTCCAGCACCCTGTGTCTGCCCCCTCGTTGTTACATGCAGGTTTGACTTGACATTCCTTTGATGAATCAAAACAATCTATTGGTTTATAAAAAGTTGTTATTCATCCTGAGCTTTGTATTATTCGTTTCCAATCCATATTAATTCCAATGATGCAAGAATACAAAAAGATTTGAAGTAGTTTTGAAACACTATTATTCGCTAGGTCTATTCAGGACCAAGGAGAGCGCTGGACAGCTCCGCGAGGCTCTACCGCCTCTACGTGTTGGACTGGGATAACTACAACTCTGTCCACACCATCCTCACACCCACCCAGGGGCTCCCTCTGCCGCTTTATATTTGCATTTGTTTTTGAAATGATTGTTACTTTAAGTATGAGATATTTCCTTTCAGACATCTTCTCACTTTAGCATATCAGTATTAATTCTCTGAGTTGGAAGGAACTGCAGATGCTGGTTTAAATCGAAGATAGACACAAAATGCCGGAGTTACTCTCGCTGAGCTACTCCAGCATGTCTATCTTAATATTAACTCTCTGTTGTACTGCAACATTCAAAGTGTTGGATTTTAGTCAGAGTAAGGCCCACACTGAGACTGAAAAAGATGGCGAGGGCAGGAAAATGCCAGGCCTGGATATCAGAAGTCTGCAGCCTGTGATAAGAATGAGTGTTACACATCCCACGGTAACTGCGGGTCAAGGACTCGATGGGTTCCGTGTCATGGTTCCCTGAGTAGACTGCTCAGATTGTCTGGTGGACTGTCTCATAGAAACATGGAAACATAGAATATAGGTGTAGGAGTAGGCTATTCGGTCTTTCGAGCCAGCGCAACTATTCAATATGATCATGGCTGATCATCCTGAATTAGTACCCCGTTCCTGCTTTCTCCCCATAGCCCTTGATCTCTTAAGCCCTGAGAACTATATCTAACTCCCACTTGAAAACATCCAGTGAATTGGCCTCCACTGCCTTCTGTGGCAGAGAATTCCACAGATGCACAACTCTCTAGGTGAACAAGTTTTTCCTCATCTCGGTCCTAATTGGCCTACCCCTTATTCTTAAACTGTGACCCCTGGTTCTGGACTCCCCCAACTCCCCCCTCGCCAGAACTCACCACCAAGCCTCAAAACCTCTCCTGGCTGCTGGTGAGAGAGGCCCTCCCAGTACACTGTGTGTACTGTCAGTGTCTACCTCCCAATGCATGTTGCTTTGGGGCGGTTGCTATGGAGAGGAGATGGTTGCCCACCTCTTTGTAGAGTATGGATTTGCTTAGAAGGCCTAAAATGCCATAAGGTCATAAATGATAGTTGTAGAATTAGGCCATTCGGTCCATCAAGTCTACTCCACCATTCAATCATGGCTGATCTATCTCTCCCTCCTAACCCCATTCTCCTGCCTTCTCCCCTTAACCTCTGACAGTTGTACTAATTAAGAATCTATCTATCTCTGCCATAAAATATGCCAGGGTGCTAGTCACAGTTTATCCCACGCTGCAATGGAGCTGAGGACTCTGTGATTTACAGGTTGTTTTCAGTGACACACTCAGAGATGAACATCAAATGCTGCTGGATCATCATCAGTTCAGTGAAAGACAGACACTCTTTAGTCTGCCCGAAACTCATTGGTCTCCCAGCACAGCAAGAGGAATATGAGCAAATGGTATTAACTTAGATGGGGCATCTTGGTTGCCATGGACTAAAGGCCTGTTTCTGTGCTGTGTCATTCCATGACTTATCAACATTCTGATGAAAGGTCAATGGCCTGAAATGTTAAGTCTGTTTCTCTCTTCAGTTTACCGTTTACAATTTAGTTTATTGTCCCGTGCACCGAGGTACAGTGGAAAGCTTTTGTTGGGTGCTATCCAGTCAGTGGAAAGACAATCCATGATAACAATCGAGCCATCTACAGTGTGTAGATACACGATAAGGGAATAACAATTACTGCAAGGTAAAGCCTGCAAACTCCGATCAAGGATAGTCCGACGGTCACCAATGAGGTAGATAGTAGTTTAGGGCTGTTCTCTGGTTGTGGTAGGATGTTTCAGTTGCCTGATAACAACTGGGAAGAAACTGTCCCTGAATCTGGTGGTGTGCGTTTTCACACTTCTATGCCTTTTGCCTGATGGGGGAGGGGAGAAAAGGGAGTGGACAGGGTGCTTCACAGATGCTGCCTGACCTGCTGCACTTCCTGGTTTATTTCTACTAGATATGCTCCTGTTACGTACTGTATAAATAGCACATGTGGAAAGAGTCTCCGAATGCTCTTTCTATTGTGTCTATCATCCATCAAATGTTCCCTCCAGTTGTGAGAAAATATTCTGTTCTGTTCTTCCTGTTGTTTAATCCCAAGGAACAGAATTGCATCCCGTGGGGAAGTTTAGGAATGTAAAAACATATTTTATCACTCAATGTCAGCATAGCGGAACATGAAAGGCTATCTTTACCTTGTCATCTCTCGGCTTCTGATTAATCCCAGTGCAATCTCGAGCAAAGGGAGTTTAATCAGTTTTATACAATTGAATTAATCACAATTTAAAATATGCATTAATGCATAAATGTTGGTGTACATTAGTTATTAATGTTTAATCATTGTTACTTTGATGTTGGTACTGTGTGTTTGGAGGTGTAAGAGGGAGTCGCGTTTGTGCGTGGGGTGGGCTTGAGTTTGTGTGTGTGTGTGTGTGTAAGTTGTGTTTAAGGTGTTTGAGGTGTGTATGCGTAGGTGTGTGAGTGTGAGCGTGAGGGGTTAATGTGTGAACGGATATGCTTTGGTGTCCATGGTGGGCTAAGGTTAACGGAATAGGTTAAAGGATTAAAAGATCACTGAAGAAGGGTCTCAACCTGAAAAATCAACGATTCCAGAGATGCTGCCAGTCCCGCTGAGTTACTCCAGCATTTTGTGCCTATCTTCGGTTAAAGGATTACTATGGTTTAGCTCTATATTTGATAATGATCACCCTTTTATCTCTCCAAAATATATTATCATTAATCCTAAAATTCCAAATGAAAAATATGTTTTTAATTATTCATCATCACAATGTCTAAATTAAGTAATTGATAAATAAACAGAGACCCCCAAATATAGATGTAGATTGATGCATCAGTCAATGGAATTTCAATGACAGGTCAAAGTCCAATTTATAGTTCCATGGCTCTGGTGTTTACATAAGTGTTTAAATAATCTTTTATGAATTCCATCAGAATGTTAAGACCACTTATGAAAGGATTTTTGTGAGATTATGAATGCCGACAATTCAAACTAATGCTAAACCCTCTTCAGCTCAGATGCTTAAAATGGAAATGTTGCATTAAAACACTGCAGCAAAAGAGTTGCTTGCTGGTTTGTGTTTGTGTTGTAAAAACTAGTGAGGTGTGTACTTGTTGTAGTTAATTAAAACACTTCCTCTCCCTCACCCTGGCCACTCCCTCTTCTCCCCTCTCCCACCAGACAAAAGGTATAGAAGTGTGAAGACAGATTCAGGGACAATTTCTTCCCAGCAGTTATCAATAAACAATAGGTGCAGGAGTAGGCCATTCGGCCCTTCGAGCCAGCACCGCCATTCAATGTGATCATGGCTGATCATCCCCAATCAATACCCTGTTCCTGCCTTCTCCCCATATCCCCTGACTGCTATCTTGAAGAGCCCTATCTAGCTCTCTCTTGGAAGTATCCAGAGAACCGGCAGGGAATTCCACAGACTCACAACTCTCTGTGTGAAAATGATTCAGGCAACTGAATCATTCTACCACAACCAGAGCAGTGCTGAAAACTACTATCTATGAGGTGGTCATGTCAGGCTGGGCCCCCATTGTTCTTCATGGCAGTCCCCCCATGCCAGGTCCCCATTAACCTCCCCTCCCCCCTCATACTCATCGACCATGAGGCCTCGCCGCCACTGAGGCCCCATTGCCGACGAGGCTCCTGCCACCGCCGAGGCTCCTGCCACCGACGAGGCTCCCATCGCCGCCACCTCTGAGGCTCCTTCGGCCCAAACAGGTCTCGCCAACCGGCAGTCCCCTGGGAGGCTTGTGGGGCGAGCCAGGCCTACCGGGGTGCGTTCCGGTCATCGCTCTGGTCGGCGGCGGCATGGTTGTTCGGCGGGTGGATCGGGCCCGCGCGGCTCCCCGTGATACACCCGCCACGCGTCCGTTTGCCCTTTATTTGCATGGGTCTGCTGTCGTCATTTTCATCTGCGAGCACACACTGTAAGTTTTATCTTACAGTGTAACATTATTTAATTGAGATGCATTGTTCAAAACTGCAAAGCGAAATTGCATTGATATTGGAAATTAGAAATTAATCTGATTTATTGCTCATTGTATGTCTTATGCAATGGATAAACCAAATGGCATTTGGATGATTGCCTTACATCTGTACTGTACTCTTACTCTGACCTCTCTGACTTTCGTCTGTGGAGCATTGGTTCCAATGAAGCCCAATGTAAGATCAAGCAACAGCACCTCATTTCCCAACTGAGCATGTTGCAACCCAAGGCACTCAACATTGAATCCAATTCAATTTCAGCCTTTCCATTCTTGCAGCTCACATATTTTTGATTGATGAAAAGATACAGCATGGAAACAGGCCGTTCAGCCCATTTAGTCCATGCTGACCATCAATCACCTGTACACACAGGCTTAATGCTCTGAAAGTGGGATAATATAGAACTAGTGTGAACAAGTGATCGATGGTTGGCATGGACTCGGTGGACTGACGGGCATGTTTCCATGCTGTATCTCAGATATTGCAGAGTTGAACTGATGTCATAACATGTACATGCTCAATCAATAAAGCTTGCGGATGCTAATAAACTTATGTTTAGTCTTAGTTTAGAGAAACAGGTCCTTCGGCCCACCACGTCCACACCGACCAGCGATCCCCGCACATTAACACGACCCTACACACACTAGGGACAATTTTACATTTTATACCAAGGCAATTAACCTACAAATTAGCATGTCTTTGGAGTGTGGTAGGAAACTGAAGATCTCGGAGAAAACCCACGCAGTCACGGGGAGAACGTACAAACTCCGTACAGACAAGCACCCATAGTCAGGATCGAACCCAGGTCCAAATATGGTCCTAATAAGTTTATGATACTTTCCCACAGTTGTAATCATTGAATTTGTGGAATTTGCCTCAGAAGGCAGTGGAGGTCGATTCACTGGATGCATTCAAAAGAGAGTTAGATAGAGCTCTTAGGGCTGGTGGAATCAAGGGATATGGGGAGAAGGCAGGAACGGGGTACTGATTGTGGATGATCAGCTATGATTACATTGAATGGCAGTGCTGGTTCGAAGGGCCAAATGACCTACTCCTGCACCTATTGTCTATGTTTCTATGGATGATAATATGCATAACAATCCTCTCAATTAAGAAATTATCAGTTTGATTTTTCAAAGTAATAAGAACGTGTTTTCCAATTAGTGTCCCCAAACGATGTCTATCTTAACTTATAAATCTGCAGGTAATTTAAAATTTTACATCTACATACATTGCCTGTCAGCAAATGATTTCTCAATGTGGTTGTGTTGTGACTCTTCTGTGTTGCATAATCAAATTGTGTATTTGGATTGAAAAGGAAGTCATTCAGTCTAAAAGGTTCACATTTCAAATATTGCCATCCTTCCAGTGGTGTTCAATGTACGTGTGGCACGGTGGCGCAGCAGTAGAGTTGCTGCCTCACAGCGCCAGAGACCCAGGATCGATCCTGGATATGGGAGCTTGTCTGCTTGTTCATGTGTGTGTCCAAATGTTTCTTTGCCCTCAAATAAAGAGAACAAAAAGTCATTTATTGAAACAAAGTGAAATGCTTGTAATCCTGTAATCCTTTTGGTTGAAGGAAGTTTGGAGCCAAAATGTGTACATGTATATTCCCGTTGTTTCGAAATACAAATACTTTTTTATATGTTACGGAGTAGGATGTTGTGAAAACAACATAGTATACAGGTTGGGTGAATAGTTTTGCTCTGCATTTCGGTTTGTTTCCCCCTGACAGTTCTGTTTACTTCATTTTTCCGTCTGTTTCAATCGGTTCCATTTTCTGTCCTGTTAGGAAGGCCCATATCCCTCCTCTGTAATTAGGATTTCCGAATGCGTAGACAAAAGCGTTGGCTATGGGTGAGGTCTTTGCAAGAATGGCTGGAAGCTGGAAACACAGAAGTAGATGAGAACACCGTTCTATTTACAGCGGGTTTGCAAATTTACTAAACCAATGTAAACAGCAATCCTATCTGAGTCAGCAACCCAAAACTGCAACTGTACGTATCCAAAAACGAAGATACACCAGTTCCTTAGCAATGCTGCTACTCAGTTTTGAAGTCTAATATTAAAATTCTCTCTTGGCTGTAATATAACAATATTACAAAAATAACTTCCAAAGGATTTTTAAACTTCTTCGATCATATGTGAACTTTGTCACCAAGGCCGGCATTTATTGCCAATTGCGGGGGAAAAAACAACCTGCTAGTGGAACTCAATGGACGGGGCAGCGTTTTTGATGCTGCCTGACCCGCTGAGTTCCTCCAGCAGTTTGCCTTTTGCTCAAGATTCCAGCATTGGCCATTTCCTGTCTTTGTTTATTGTCCCGAACTCAATTGCTCTTGAGAAGTTGATAATAAGATGCCTTCCTGGCCTGCGGTAATATTTTAGACAATTTCCCCCCCCACAATGACGTTGGCTGGAGAATTCGAGGGTTTAGATCCAATGGTAATGGTGGGGGGGGGGAGGGGAGGGGGGAAAGATTCTTGATTATTTAGGGTGTCAAAGATTAAGGGGAGAAGGCAGGAGAATGGGGTTTAGAGGGAAAGATAGATCAGCCATGATTGAATGACAGTGAACCGATGGGCCGAATGGCCTAATTCTTTTTCCATGTCTTATGGTCTTATGAACTTACACCCAGGGCCCTTGGGCTGAAATATCTAACCCAGCTTGCGGCTCTTTTGTGCACATTTCTTTCTCAAGATACCAAGAAACTGCCTTACTTACCATTCTGATTTTTGGAGATATGACCATAACATTTTTGACGACGGCATACGTGCACAGAAGGCTATAAGGACCCCAGCAGATGAGAAGGATTGTAAAAGGCAGCCCTGTATTAAACTGGTCAGAAACAAACCATTAATTTAACATAGTTCAAATCAACAAACAATTATATCGCACAAAGCTCGAGGCATCTGTTTATGTGCCAGACCAATGAATCCTTGTGGAAACATTGGAGATGCCCCCTGTCTTCACCATGTGTTTTGCTTCACACGAACGATACCATAATTCAAAGCCGACCCATGGCCAACCCAATCAGCTGATCCCAGAGAATTTCTTCATTACTTTTTACGTTAGTTCAGTTTAGTTTAGTTTAGTTTAGTTTAGTTTAGTTTAGTTTAGTGCCATGTGTAGCGAGGTATAGTGAAAAGTCTTTCTGTGAAACTTTCCCTCTTCATCAGGATCAATTCCTTACTGGACTTAAAGGGATATTTCATCTTCTCAATGTCAATTAACAGAAATTCCTAAAATCCACCCTAAAACTAAAACTAAAACTAAAAACATGACTTTTTTACCTTGACTTGTCCAGTTTTCTTGAATTTATTCGCACAAGATTGGTAAGAAGTCACCAAGATGAAAAGCGGAAGAGCGAACTGGAAAAGTGCCAATGGGATGAAGAATGAGACAAAGTTTCTGAAAAAAAATAAAAATGGAGATGAGTGTCGGCTCCCAAGATATTTGACAAAGTTAAAAGATTTCTAACAGTTGTTGCAGAATGTTAAAGTTTATACAGTTCGGATACAAGGGCATAGTTTGATTTTACATAATTTGAGACCATATTGGTACAATATTCTCATTATTATTTAATGCAAGCTCAATTTTCCAAAGAGTCATGCATTTCTCTCTTCATCCAAAATAAGCAACCTAAAGATATAAACATTTAATATTTTTGGTTCAGAACTGGACTAAAGCAGTTTCTAATTCACATTAGGTCCAGATCTGAAATCAGATCTGATACGGGTCATTAATCAAACTTAATCTCAGTTTTATTCTGCAATGATAAATCCAAGCTGGTGTCCAACATGTTTGGTGCTGTGATGAATACCTCAAACAAGAATATCATTACCATCATGAAGATCCCCAACATCAATATATTGAGGATTAACTGGAGCTTTAACTTGGTAATTCTTGTCATCGTTCTATTTATTGTTTGACCCATTTGTGATTCCATTCACATTCTATGTGTTAATGCAAAGCCGCCTTCCAAAGGTCAAAAATATTTATTTATATTAATCTACACCAAATAAACCTTTTTGGAGTTTTGTTTAAAGGGGCAGCAGGGTGGCACAGCGGTAGAGTTGCTACCTTACAGCGCAAGAGATCCAAGTTCGATCCTGACTACGGGTGCTGTCTGTACGGAGTTTGTACCTTCTCCCTGTAACTGCGTGGGTTTTCTCCAGGTGCCCTGGTTTCCTCCCTCACTCCAAAGACGTACAAGTTTGTGGGTTAATGGTCTTTGGTGGAAAGAGTTATAAATTGTCCCTGGTGTGTAGAATAGTGTTAGGGTACGAGGATCGCTGGTCAGTGTGGACTTGGTGAGCTGAAGTGGCTTATTCCGCGCTGTATCTCTGACACTACGGTGGTGGGACTCATCTCCGGGGGGGACGAGTACGCCTACCGGGATGAGGTGGAGCAGCTGACAGTGTGGTGTGGAGAAAATAACCTGCTCCTCAACACCTTAAAGACAAAGGAAATAATAATAGACTTCAGAAAGAATAAAACGGACATGGTACCATTAATTATCAGAGGGGACTGTGTGGAGAGGGTGGCGGATTTCCGCTTCCTGGGAATCCATATTGAGGAGGACCTGACGTGGAGCGTGAACACCTCTGCGCTGCTGAAAAAGGTCCAGCAGAGACTGCACTTCCTGAGGGTGCTCAGGAAGAATAACATCACTCAGAGACTGCTGCTGTCCTTTTATCGGTGCTCCATTGAGAGCATCCTAATATACTGTGTATGCGTATGGTACACCAGCTGCACAGCGGCTCAGAGGAAAGCGCTCCAGAGGGCCATTGACAACGCCCAGAGGATTGTCGGCTGCCCTCTCCTTACCTTGGAGGACTTACACAGTTCCCGCTGCATCAAAAAATCCCAGAGTATTATAAAGGACATTTCCCACCCCGGACACTCCCTGTTTGAACTGTTACCGTCAGGCAGACGGTACAGATCTACAAGGACAAGGACAAACAGACTAAAAAACAGTTTTTACCCCACTGCTATAAAGGCACTAAATGTAGCCGCCAAGGAACGCAGGGGCGATACATACTAAGAGACTGTGAAATCGACAGAAGGATGTAGGGCTGGGTGTTTATGCGTGCTATTTTTATGATATTTATTTTAGTTGTTTATCTTTTTTAAATATTTTACCTTGTATGTATCGTTAGCTTTTAGAAATGTTTGAATGGTGCACTGACTGGCTGACATTTTACAATTTCGTTGTACATGGTTCATGTTACAATGACAATAAAGAAACTATTCTAAACTACTCTAAACTAAACAAACCTAAAACCAAGGACCACCACCAACACGTTTGTAGGAGATGACTAATAAATACCAGCTATGCCAGCCATGGCAACTTTTTGTGAATGAATTACACTAAAGTGCATTCAATGTGCTGCGGGTTTTTTATGAATGACACTAAAGAACATAATTTACCAACCTGTCACCTTTCGAGTAGTCCAAAGTACAGCAGGTTCTCAATGGCTCATAATCATATTCACCCCAACCCAACAAAGGCATGAGTGACCAAAATCCAGCAAATGCCCAGATAAATAATATAACAACCATGGCATTGCTCCATTGCAATTTTGACCCTGTAACAGAAGATTAAAATATCAATGCTCCTTCATCCAGATAAATGGAAATTTAAGTCTAACTGAGACGTACCAGTTAGAATTTTAATGCTCACTTTAGAAAATTGTTTAAACTATCATTCGGAGCAATTCAGAGTGAGGATCCGTGTGTAGGGAATGGGGAATGATGGCGATGAATGAAAGAAATCAGCTTTAGCAATCAGCTGAGGGAAAGAATGGGATTATTTTCACAGGCTTTACAGAGCTGAGTAGCATTCAGAGTGCTGGGACTCACATCCCTGATAAAGCATCGTTGAATAAGTACATTGAAATGACGGAGAGCTTCCATTTACTTGGCAAAAATAAATTCAGAGATTACTCGAGCAAAGACCAACTCCACAATGTGCTGTAGTCAGCCTTTCACTAATCTTTAATTTGGCAATGAAGAGTACATTCAAATGAGCCCCCAGTGATGTTGGTTTTAAGGTTGCGTTGGCCACAGCATCAACAGGCTCAATGGATTTGGAATACTTTCTGCTCCACATTTGCAGTTTGATCACATCGCCGACATCCAGATAAATAAACTCGTTTTTCTTTCTTCAAAGAGACTCAGTGCACCGTTACACAGCTTGTCACGTGCAACTATTGCACAATATTTTCATGACTTTTTGAAGCTTTTTGTGTCTTTTTTAATCTAAATCTCTTATTAAAGTGGCAAAGGAAATGACAATTAATTTTGGTTTAAGAGTTTCCTGAAATCTTCGCTCAAATTTAGTTAAGAACAGGCAAGCCACAAATTAAATTCAAGAGCATTTATCAATTAAATCAGTATAACTTGTGGTTTGAAATATAGAATCATATTTAATATACAACATTAACTTGGCATCATGTTTGGCACAGAGCCTGTTCCTACACTGTACTGCATTATGTTCTATGTTCTAACGCAGAGGCCGTTCCGCTGACCGGATAGGATGCAACGAAAGCTTTTCATTGTACCTCGGCACATGTGATAATAAACTTAAACTGAAACTCAAGGAGGCCATTTAGCCCATCTTGTCTATGCCAGTTGTAACAGGGATACCGAGTCCAATCCCATTTTCCAGCACTAGCTCTATGGCCCAATGGTTTAGTTTAGTTGAGTTTAGTTTAGAGATACAACACGGAAACAGGCCCTATGGCCCACCGAGTCCGCGCTGACCAGCGATCCCCGCACATTAACACTATCCTACACGTATTAGGGACAATTTTACACTTATACCAAGCCAATTAACCTACAAACCTGTACGTCTTTGGAGTGTGGGTGGAAACAGCTCCAGACGTGGGTCCCTGCTACCTACAACTCTCTCATCTCCTTGTCCTGAGTCATAGAGTGATACAGTGTGGAAGCAGGCCCTTCGGCCCAACTTGTCCATGCCGACCAAAATGTCCCAGCTACACTAATCTCACCTGCCCGTGTTTGGCCCAAACCTGTCCTATCCATGTACCTGTCGAACTGTTTCATAAATATTGGGATAGTCCCTGCCTCAACCAACTGCACATCTCCTCACTCAATCTTCGATTAAATATTTTAAACCACTCTCTCCCGATTTTTGATTACTGGTCCAAGGGAATTAGATATTTTTCTATTTGCAAGGCTCCAGAAAACGTACATGATATTCCATTCATCATATGGTCAGACCTTCTGTGTTGTCTTTGAGTCTAAAGCTTTCCTCATCTCTGTGAACCGGGTGGCTGATTTTGTTATGATCTGCAAACGTCTTTCTCGTGCTCCCCCTTTGCTTTGATTGAAAATGGCCATCTTTACTTACTGCTGCAGTTTAAATGGTATCGGTCCCAGGCAATTGCTGCACAGGTATTAATGCTGGCTAGTGCTGCCAGAAATCCTTGGAAGCCGTGAATTTGGCAACCTTCTGGGCCATAAGGCCAGTACCTGTGAGAGATGTAAACATAGAAAATAGTTGCAGGAGTCGGCCATTCAGACCTTCAAGCCAGCACCGCCATTCAATATGATCATGGCTGATCATCCAAAACCAGTACCCCGTTCCTGATTTCTCCCCTTGATTCCCTTTAGCCCATAGAGCTAAATCTAATGCCCCTGTCCCACTTAGGAAACCTGAACGGAAACCTCTGGAGACTTTGCGCCCCACCCAAGGTTTCCGTGCGTTTTCCGGAGGTTGCAGGTGGTTGCCGGAGGTTGCAGGTAGTGGAAGCAGGTAGGTAGACTGACAAAAACCTCCGGGAACCTCCGAGAACCGCACGGAAACCTTGGGCGGGGCAAAAAGTCTCCAGAGGTTTCCGTTCTGGTTTCCTAAGTGGGACAGGGGCATTGCTCTCTAAGCAAGAGATGTGATGTGCTATGAAATTGTGAATGTTGAAGTCTTCTTTTGGTTACTGTAGATACACAGAAAGATCTCAAAAAGCATGTGTACACAATGTGGAAGAAAGATGCACAATTGGAGTTGCAGATCAGGAAAATCATGGCATCAAATACTTTTTTTTTGGACGATCCTTTAGAAAGGAGGTGAGGAGGAACTTCTTTAATCAGAGGGTAGCTAATCTGTGGAACTCATTGCCACAGGGGTCTGTGGAGGCCAAGTCAGTGGATATTTTTAAGGCAGAGATAGACACATTTTTGACTAGAATGGGTGTCAAGGGTTATGGGGAGAAGGCAGGAAAGTAGGATTAGGAGTCAGAGATTAGCCATACAGGCGACCCCGGACCACATACAGTCTGTGAGAGGTCTCCTATGATCGTGAGAGGTCTCCATAGAGTCGTAGCATCTTTCTGGTCGCCACTGAATTTTCAACATGTTGAAAATTTCGGCGACCCATCACGGATGCCGGCAGTCGGCTGTAAAGGTTGCGTAAGTGGGACAGGTCCTTTACTCCAGCACTTTGTGTCTATCTTCAGTATAAACCAGCATCTGCAGTTCCTGTCTCCAGCTCTGGCCCGGATTAGTTTGCCCAGGTGACTAGCTGCCGTGCTGCACATTCTACGCAACTCTTTCCGATCCAAAGCGTGTTTACCTCTGTAAACTTGAAAACGCAGCGACTAATGCGTTCACGCAGATGCCAGTGTCGGATACAGCCAGACTGGCGACGAGGAGATTACTCGGTGTCTGGAGATCCTTTATCTTATAAAAGGACAAGATTGTTAAGCCATTCAGGAGGAGTCCGATGAGTGCTGCGGGACAGACCAGAGAAACACACACACAAACACACTGTGAGGGCGGCTTCAAATACCAAATTTGATTACATAATTGTAATAGAAATATCTTATCTAGTTAAGACGAGAAACAGAAATAGCCTCAGTCCGTTGAAGGGCAGATGCAACTGACTTGAATCTAGGGAACAAAGCAGGCATCAGAACTCGGCACAATGCAGATCAAACATGGAAGCTTCAACGTGGAAGCTGAAGAATTTAGATTGTTTCCAAACCAGATCAATATCTCACGTACACAAATGCAATGCAATACAATGGAATTATGAAAATGATTGTTACCTTAAGGCATTTATAATACAAAGGTTTTCTCCTCATTAATTCAAATTAACCCCACTCAACTGCTGCAGAAAGTCTTTTAGTTTAGTTTAGTTTAGAGATAGTGTGTGGAAACAGGCCCTTCGGCCCACCGAGTCCACGCCGACCAGCGATCCCCATGCACTAGCACCATCCAACACACTAGGGACAATTTACAATCTTACCAAAGCCAATTAACCTACAAACCTGTACGTCTTTGGAGTGTGGGAGGGGACCCGGGGTAAACCCACGCGGTCACGGGGAGAACGTACAAACTCCGTACAGACAGCACCCGTAGTCAGGATTGAACCCGGGTCTCTGGCGCTGTGAGGCAGCAACTCTACTGCTGCACCACCGTGGCGACCCTTGGTGATTTTTCCTTTGGTTGTATCCAGCTTTGTGCAGACATGCACGTTGTGGAGGGCAAGTACTCCTCTTGTTGCCAGTATACATAGGTTAAATCCACCCAAAATACTCCCTTGTTAGTGCTGAAATATGCCTTCGCACATATTGATATCAGCTGCATCTCAGCTATCACTGCGACCATTTGAATATTATATCAAACAGTGAAGAAAATGAAGGCGTGTGAATGATTCGACATACATCTATGTGCAATTATTTCATTGACAGCTGCAAAATCAAACATAAAGCTCCCAATTCATTACCTTCCAGTAACAGAGCAGTTCCCAGTGCAAACAGTTCCAACTCACTGAATCCCTCAGTTAATGGATTGGTAGCTACCATCTTTACACTGCTTATCAAGAAGGCAGTGCTTCTTCGCAAAGACAATAGTGAGCTTGAATATGTGCCAGTGGTCTATATAAACTCTAAGAGAGAGAGAGAGAGAGCGAGAGAGGCGGGGGTGGGGTTTGGGCGCTTTGTAATAATCCTGAGAAGAATGTCTCATGACTGTTTCGTACTCGAGGTTATTAAGTCGGATTTAATGAGAGTGAAATGTATTCATTGAGCTTCAACAAGATCTTTGTGCAGAAGCACAATTCAAAGTTGCTGTGGGGAGGGTTGCAGACTGTAGTCTGCGCTTCATTTTGATGTTTACCTATCATTTTCATACACAGGCATTCTCCAGGTGTAATTATTTTGAGTTCAGCTTGTTGTGACGTGTACCGAGGTACAGTGAAAAGCTTTTGTTGCGTGCTAACCAGTCAGCGGAAAGACAAAACATCCGAGCTATTTCTTGATGATAGCTTTGATGATAATCTTACTCCGTTTGACCTTGTCTTCAACAGCCATCAAACATGTTTGATCAAATGGTTTAAGAAGGAACTGCAGATGCTGGAAAATCGAAGGTAGACAAAAATGCTGGAGAAACTCAGCGGGTGCAGCAGCATCTATGGAGCGAAGGAAATAGGCAACGTTTCGGGCCAAAACCCTTCTTCAGACTGATGGGGGGGGGGTGATCAAATGATGTACACTGATGTATATACAGCAAAGTTGCTCAGACAAATACACATGCCCATTGCATGCTTTACAATTATTGGCAGACTGGTGTCTAGTTTTTGGGGAGAGCAGGGGGTGACTGAGGTCACAATGCCCGGGTCCTGGGGTGGGGAGTGAGGGGGGAGGAGAGCCCCCTCTGTCCCACCCTCCCCCCTGGTCTCCTTGATGGGATGGGCCACGATGGGATGGGGAGGGACGGGACGAGATGACGGGGTGGGGAATGCTGCGAGTGCTGGGACTCCTCACAGTGGCGGTCCTCATGGTTTGGGTCGGCTTGATGGAGATGAGGGCAGACGCGAGGATCAGAGCACGGAGAGAGATAACAGGTGCCCCAGGGTGGGGAGGGTGTGTCACCCTGTGTGTCCCACATCTGACGGGTGCTCCAGGGTAGGGTGGCTGACCCTGGGGTGAGTGTGTGTGTGTGTGTGCGTGCGTGTGCGTGCGTGTGTGTGTGTGTGTGTGTGTGTGTGTGGGTGTGTGTGTGTGTGTGTGTGTGTGTGTGTGTGTGTGTGTGCGTGTGTGCGCGCGTGTGTGTGTGCTTGTGTGTGCGTGTGCGTGTGTGTGCGCGTGTGTGTGGGTGCGTGTGTGTGCGTGTGCGTGCGTGTGTGTGTGTATACGTGCGTGATCATTGTGCCTTCGACCCAGATGGGGTGAGGGTGGAGGGTGGGTGTAAGGGTTGGGGCAGGGAGTGGGTGGAGGGGCATAGTGCCTTGACCTCTCTCTGACCCCCCCTCCCCCTCCCCCTCCACCTCAGGGACCCCCGGGCTGCTGGTAGGAGGGGGGGGGGGGGGTCATTGTGTTTGACCCTGGGGGAGAGGCGGGGCGTGGGTGTGCCCCTTCCCTCCCCTCTATACCCCCATCCCAGTGACCCTTGGGCTACTGGAAGGGTTGGGGAGGGGCAGAGGGATGGGTGGAGAGGGTTGGGGGCTGGGTAGGATACGGGAGGGGGGAAAATGTGGGGGGGGGGGTCGGTAGACTGGATGTGTGTCTGTCACCTCTCTCTGACCCCCCCCTCTCCTCTCTCCCCCCTCCACCAGGACCCCCGGGGCTGTTGACCACCCTGGCCTGGCTGCACAGAGAGAGCCCCCCCCTGGGGCCGCTACGCCTGTTGTCATCGGCGGTGGGGCTGTGTCCCCCAGACCCCAGGCCCAGCCTGTGCCCTCTCTTCCACCCGGCACTGGTCTCCAAGATGGCCGACCTGCTGGTCTTTGTGCAGAGGAACGATGTGGCCCAGCTGCTGTGGCATTGGCTGGACGATGAGGACATCACCCAGCTGGCCCGGCTCACCATCGCCGGCTGATGGGGAGGGGAATGAGGGGGGGGGGGGGTGTGGGCAATGGGGAGAGGGGACCCACCCAGCTCCACCTCGTCAGCTCCACGAATAAACACCCACTCCTGACTGGCATCTCCTCTCTCGTGGACCATAAAGCACAGGGACAGACCCTTCGGCCCACAATGTCCCTGCTGTACACGGAGTACGGAACGGTACACAGAGTGAAGCTCCCTCCGCACCATGCCGTCACATGCAGACACGCACACAGACACACACACCAACACACACGCACACCAACACACATGCACACCAACACACATACACGCACACAGACACAGACACAGAAACACACATGCACATGCACACACACACACACGCAATGCACATACACACACACACCAATACACACGCATGCCAACACACACACACACACACTCGCAACGCATATCAACACACACTCAAGCACACCTACACTCAAGCACACACACACTCAAGCACACACACATGCGCACACACACATGCGCACACACACACACTCAAGCACACACACATGCACACACACACACACTCAAGCACACGCGCACACACACACACACGCACATACCAACATAAACGCACGCACGCATATGCACATGCATACACACGCACACAAACATAAACACAAACACACACCCAGTGAAGCTCCCTCCACACTATCCCGTCTTTCTCACACACTCGCATACTCACTCATGTAAACTTAGTACACCACAGGAACAGGCCCTTCGGCCCACAATGTCCAGGCCGAACACGACACCAAGTAAAACTGATCTCCTCTGCCTGCACCTGCTCCATGCCCCTCCATTCACTGCATATCCAACTATTAGTTACTTGAACACCACTATTGTATCTGTGCCCTGGCAGCGTGTTCCAGGCCCACACCACCATCTGTGCAAAACAACTTGCCCCGCACATCTCCTTTATACTTTGCTCCCCTCACCTTAAATCAATGAGCCTCTCACCTTAATGCCAGGACCTCTAGCCTTTGACCATGTGGAAAAGAAACTGACAGTCTACCCTATCTATGCCTCTTGTCATATTCTTAGTCAGAGATTCATACAGCATGGAAACAAGCCCTTTGGCCCAACTTGCCCGAGCTGACCAACATGCCCCATCTACGCTTGTCCCACCTGCCCTGGTTTGGACCATATTCTTTTTAACGTTTCCTATCCATGTACCTTTCTAAATGTCTTTTAAATTTTGTCTTAGTACCTATCTCAACTACCACCTCCAGTGTCTCGTTCAATATACCCACTGAGTGAAAAAAACTGCCCCTCAGGTTCCCGTTAAATCTTGCCCCTCTCACCTCAAATGTATGTCCTCTCATTTTTGATTCCCCTACTCTGGTTAAAATACCATGTGCATTCACCCTATCTATTTCCTCATGATTTTATGCAACTCTATAAGATAGAAACATAGAAACATAGAAAATAGGTGCAGGAGTAGGCCATTCGGCCCTTCGAGCCTGCACCGCCATTCAATATGATCATGGCTGATCATCCAACTCAGTATCCTGTACCTGCCTTCTCTCCATACCCCCTGATCCCTTTAGCCACAAGGGCCACATCTAACTCCCTCTTAAATATAGCCAATGAACTGGCCTCAACTATCTTCTGTGGCAGAGAATTCCAGAGATTCACCACTCTCTGTGTGAAAAATGTTTTCCTCATCTCGGTCCTAAAAGATTTGCCCCTTATCCTTAAACTGTGACCCCTTGTTCTGGAGATCGCCCGTCATCCTTCTGCGCTCCATGGAATAAGGTCCCAGCCTGCCCTATAGTTGTGGTCTCTCAAGTCCTGGCATCATGCTCGTAAATCTTCTCTGGACTCACTGCAGCTTAAGTCCACAGCAGGGTGAACACAATACTCCAACATGTGGCCACACCAACATGTTGTACAACTGTAACATAACATCCCAACTTCTACACTCAACTTCTACACTGATGAAAACCAATGTGCCGAAAGCCTTCTTAACCACCTTATCTACCTCTGACACAAATGGTAAAGAGAACCTTCTTAATTGGGATGGGCTGGAGCTCAGGTCAGGTTGGGGGGAGTTCCCCCCGCCACGGGTACCATGTAATCCCGTGCTACCTGATCCATGGTCGGATAGTCGGCGACTAAACCGTCTCCCCCACCTGGTTTGCCAGGTGAGGAGGGGGCTGTGGACCCTTAGCAGGACCACAAACAAGACCTGTCAAAGGGCGGATGAGCTCCTAGCGAGCCAACGGCCATCTACACTTCAGTAGAAGTTGCGATCACTGTCGTACACGGCATTGTAAGGAATGACAATACAGCAAACACACGCAACAAAACCCTAGACTTCCAGCGGCGGAAGACCGCAGGAACTGGAGGACAGAGATGTGTGGTGCGTCCGTCACCGTTCCCGTGGGAAACCAGCAACACTGAGTCTCTAATGTTTTCAACGATGATGATGAGGAGGATGCTGGAGCTAAAATTAATACTTTAAATTTAGAAAATAAAAATGAAAACAGGTCCGAGAAAAAGGAAGACATCCTGCAGTGTAAGGTGAGTTGGATTGAATAAAGGTCCCACAACCATTTCTTTTAGCGACAATAACTATTGTCAATGTTCTGGGGATTTTGCAGTAGAAAGTAATCTGTTTATCTGTTGCATGAATGCCTAAATATAAATGTCTACTTTTTTCAAAGGAATCCAGGCTAATTTCAGGAGGTCATGATGCACTACTTCTCACACTAAACCCATAACAAAATGACCGCTGATGGGGCAATGCCAGATTTTATTGTTACTATCAAAAACTTCCTTCAACTTGGGTGGTCATCTGTTTTGTTCATCTACTTCATGCCAGTTTGTCTCCAAGTAATACTGGATGTTGAGAAATGCTTGACTGAAATGGGCAAGCTTTGATCAGTTTGAATGTTGAAACCCCCTTTCCATTTAAATCAAGTTATCCTTTTAAAGAAGAGAGACATGAAGATGCTGGCATCTTGTGTGAAAACACAATGTAACCCAACACATCAGGCAGCACCTGTGGAAGAAATAGATGGGTGACATTATGGGGTACGAAGAAGGGTCCCCACCCTAATGCCCCTGTCCCACTTAGGAAACCTGAACGGAAACCTCTGGAGACTTTGCGCCCGACCCAAGGTTTCCGTGCGGTTCCCGGAGGTTTTTGTCAGTCTTCCTACCTGCTTCCACTACCTGCAACCTCCGGCAACCACCTGCAACCTCCAGGAACCGCACGGAAATCTTGGGTGGGCGCAAAGTCTCCTGAGGTTTCCGTTCAGGTTTCCTAAGTGGGACAGGGGCATTAACATCACCTATCCATCCCTTCCACAGATAGTGCCCGCCCTGTTGAGTTACTCCAGCACGTTATGTTTCATACATTTAGAGAATTGAATTACCGTTGTTGACTTGCCCAACATTCGCTGGAATTTCCTGCGCACAGCTTGCCCTGTGTTCACGTTTCATAGTTGGGCATGAGAAATGCTCTCGACATCTTTGGCTCGGCATTTGGATAGGTACCAAGGGTTGTGTAAGAAGGAACTGCAGATGCTGGTTTACGTTGGCGGCCTTTGCTGGAGACTGACTTTGGGAGCTCCAACCGCGGGAGCTTGCGGAAGTACCATCGTGGAGCTCGCGGTCCCTGTCGGGGATCGACTTTGGAGCTCCAACCGCAGGAACTTCGACCGCCCCGATACAGGAGCTTTTTTTAAATAATATTTTTATTAGAAGCAAACACATATTATAAACATTTCATGTATATCAGTCGTACATTGTTAATATTATCAATTGTGGATTTATTTTAATTTATTTTTTTATTTTAATTTTATTATTTATTTCGAACAGAATAAAAGAATAAAAAGCAAGTGTGAAACAGCATACAAAAAACAAAACTAGAATATTTATAAAGTGTCATAAACAATATCTATAAATAAATGAAATCATATGTGTCCGAAAAGGAGCAGGAAGAAGCCAAAGCTTATTAATTCCCACCCCTTATTCAACTGCTTGTCATTATATTATACAAATTTAGCAGCTATATGTACACCATATATTGGTTCTGCTTCTAGTTTTTTTTTAAAGATAGGAAGTAAGAGAGAAAGTGGAGAAAAAACCCCCCCAAATGTCAAGATAAAAAAAAGAATGGAATGGTTTACTAATAATACATCTTTGGAGATAGGTTAGTGGATTATAAAGTATAACTTTTCATCTAATGTTCACCCATGTTCTGCTGATGATCTTGTAGATAACTTTAACTCCAAAATTGTGAAAGTTATAGATGTCATTGCACCTGTTACGGTTAAAACGATTTCTGGTAAGCAAAAGGCACCCTGGAGAAAAGCTGCTTTTGTAACAGCCCAGAAAAGAGAATGCCGGAAAGCTGAGCGCATCTGGCGGAAAACAAAACTTCATATTCACCATGACATCTATAAAGAGAGCCTCCGTGCCTACAATTTAGACTTAAAAAGTGCTAGAGAAACATTTTTCTCCAATATCATTAACAACAACACTAATAAGGCAAAAACCCTATTTGCAACTGTTGACAGACTGACCAACCCCCCAACACAATTACCACCTGAACTCCATTCCACGCAGAAATGCAATGAGTTTGCATTATTTTATACAGATAAAATTGAAGGCATCAGACGTGCCATCAATATCATCGCTTCAAACAAAAATGTTGGATCACCACCCTGTTTAGGCAAAGGTAACGTGGCAATGATGACATGCTTTAATGTCATAGACTCTAAAACTCTTGTGGAAACGGTGACACAACTAAGGCCATCCACCTGCTGCCTTGATGCTTTACCTACCAACTTCTTTAAGAATGTTTTTGACTGCCTAGCAATAGACATACTGCAAATAGTTAACAGCTCTCTTCAATCAGGCAATTTCCCAAAAGCCTTGAAAACTGCAGTTATTAAACCTCTTTTAAAAAAGCGGAGCCTAGATGCCTCTATTATTAACAACTATAGACCAATATCAAACCTATCTTTCATAAGTAAAATCATTGAGAAAGTTGTCCTCCAGCAACTTAATCTCTTCCTGGCTTCAACTGGCTGCTACGACAACTTCCAGTCAGGATTTCGACCTCTTCATAGCACCGAGACCGCCCTTATTAAAGTTGTAAACGACATCCGTCTTAACACAGACTCTGGCAAAGTTTCAATATTAATGCTATTAGACCTCAGTGCTGCATTCGACACTGTTGATCACTCAATACTTTTGGACAGGTTGGAAAAATGGGTGGGGCTCTCAGGCACAGTCTTAAGTTGGTTCAGGTCATATTTACAAGATAGGAACTATTTTGTTTCCATTGGCGACTTTGTATCAGAACCAACCAACATGACGTGTGGAGTCCCGCAAGGTTCGATCTTAGGGCCCTCTTTATTCAACATCTACATGCTCCCACTAGGGCAAATCATGCGAAATAATAATATTGACCACCACTGCTATGCCGATGACACACAAATCTATGTAGCGCTATCACCAAATGACTATCGCCCCATAGATCTGTTGTGCCAGTGCATTGAGCAAGTCAAAGACTGGATGTGCCAAAATTTTCTCCAACTAAATAAGGACAAAACGGAGATAATTGTTTTTGGTGCTAAAAAAGAAAGGCTTAAAGTAACCCAACACCTTCACTCTCTGTCCCTGAAAACTTCAAACAAAGCCAGACATCTTGGGGTCATTATGGATTCAGATTTAAATTTCGACAGTCACATCAAATCAGTAACAAAATCGGCCTACTATCACCTCAAAAACATAGCAAGATTAAGAGGACTCATGTCAGCTCAAGACTTAGAAAAACTTGTACATGCCTTTATTAATAGTAGGCTAGATTATTGTAACGGTCTCCTTGCAGGTCTTCCAAAAAAAACTGTCAGGCAGCTACAGCTTGTTCAGAACGCTGTTGCTAGAGTTCTAACAAAGACCAAAAAATTTGAACATATTACACCAATTCTTAAATCCTTACATTGGCTCCCTGTATGTCAGAGAATTGATTTTAAAATCCTGCTGCTCACCTATAAATCACTACATGGTTTAGGGCCAAAGTATATCACTGACATGCTTCCACTATATAAGCCTTCTAGACCGCTAAGATCTTCTGAAACCAATCTGCTAGTGATTCCCAGAGTAAATACAAAACATGGGAAAGCAGGATTTAGTTACTATGCATCAAATAGCTGGAATAAACATCCTGAAGATTTAAGACTTGCCTCAACTTTGACCACTTTTAAAACAAGACTGAAAACTTTTATGTTTACTTTAGCTTTCAGCTAAATCTTAACTACATTGCACTTTTAACTTTTGCACTTTTTATAATGCATTTTTAATTTTGCTTTTCTTTTCTTTTAGTTCTTCTATTTTATTTCATTTTATTATTTCATTTATTGTATGACATGTTTTTATGTGAAGCACTTTGAGTCTGCCTCGTGTATGAAATGTGCTATATAAATAAAGTTGCCTTGCCTTGCCTTGCCTAATCCTGAGTTCAAGCTTCGGTTAGGTTCCCGTGCTGCGCCTATCTACCCCTTCAAATAGTCCCGATGCAGGAGCTTTGACCGCTCGACGCGGGAGATTCGACCGCCCGGACACGGGGGCTTCGATCGCCCCGACTGTGGATGGTTCGACTGCCCCGTCCACGGGAGAATAAAGAGGAAGAATATTAGACTCTATCGCCTTCCATCACAGTGAGGAATGTGGGGAATCCACTGTGGTGGATGGTTATGTTAACTTTTATGTAGTGTGTGTCTTGTTGCTTTTTTTTAGTATGGCTGTATGGTAATTTGAGTATCACTGTACCTTAACTGGTACACGTCAAAGAACCTATAGCGGAGCAAGATAGACCACTCCTGCTAAATGCAATGGGCTGACGTGTAGTACGCAACGGAGCGGAACGTGGGTCTTTTTTTCATCCATTTCCGTAACCGGACCCGACCCGACCCGCAGTGTAATCAACGTTGCGGGGGGACAGTTTGTGTTAATAAATTAAAATTCTGAAAATGAGAAGATTTTTATCAAATAACTTTTATTTTTATGAGGATGTTTCTGTAACCGGCTTCCGTCTCTGCACTAGTATCCTATGGGATCTTTGGTGCGGAGACGGAAGCCGGTTACGGAAATGGGGCCGAAAATTACCCATGAATCTGCCCATGACCGTACTACGTCTTTATCGTCGAGTGGATTAACTTGCTCGCTGTAGGAACTTCGGTACACGTGACAATAAACTGACCTTTGAACTGCAGATGCTGGTTTAAACTGAAGATAGACACAAAAAGCTGGAGTAACTCAGCGGGACAGGCAGCAACTCTGGAGAGAAGGAATAAGTGACGTTCCGGGTCAGGACCCTTCTTCAGAATGAAAGTCACGGGAACGGGAAACGAGAGATATAGACAATGATATAGAGAGATATAGAACAAATGAATGAAAGATATGCAAAACAGTAGCAATGATAAAGGACACATGCCATTGTTAGCTGGTTGCTAGGTGAGACTGAAAAGCTGGTGTGACTAGGGTGGGGGAGGGATGGAGAGAGATGGAATGCAGGGTTATATGTATTTACCTCCTTGGAAAACATGCAACTTTCCCATTGACTGAAATTTCTGGCACATTAAGATGTGCAGGGTGAGATTTTTACAGAGGGTGGTTGGTGCCTGGAACATGCTACCAGGGGTGATAGTGGAGGAAGATACGTTAGTGGTGTTTAAGAAGCTTTTGGATACTGTAGGTAGTTCATAAGTTCATAAATACATAAGTTCTAGGAGCAGAATTAGGCCATTCGGCCCTGCATGTTTATTCCGCCATTCAGTCATGGCTGATCTACCTTTCCCTCTCAACCCCATTCTCCTGCCTTCTCCCCATAGCCCCTGACACACTATTACTGATCAAGAATCTGGCAATCCCCGTCTTAAAAATGTCTATGGACTTGGCCTCCACAGCCGTCTGTGACCCAAGGCCCAGAGGGAAGAAACGCGATGTTGGAGGTTAAAAAAGAGGGGTAACATTTTCACACAAAGGGTGGTGGGTGTAGGGAACGAGCTGCCAGAGGAGGTGGTTGAGGCATGGACCATCGCAACATTTAAGAAACAATTAGACAGGTACATGGATAGGACAGGAGGCAGGTGGGACTAGTGTAGATGGGACATGTTGGTCAGTGTGGGGAAGTTGCGCCAACTGACCCGTTGCCACGCCAAATGACTCCGTGATTTTATGACTCTATGAGTGAACAAAACAGTACGCAAGATGCTCTTTTGCTTTGCTTGAAAGTTTAGATGCCATGACAATATCCTGTTGCAAAGATTGATTTTCGTCCAGAATCCAACATAGAAACGGATTATCAGCCCCACAATCATATCCTCGAGTCTTTTTCCATCCAATACAATCCGTCTGTCATGGAACCGAGCCACAGAATGTTATTCCTGCATTCCATCACAGTCATAGTTCAATGGCATGGAAACAGGCCCTTTGGCTCAATGTCCATGCCCACAAGATGTCTATCAAGATATTCCTGCATTTGGCACATGTCCCTCTAAATCTTCCCTCTTAACCTCTCTCTAAACCCCTCTTTAAAAAAAGGAAAAAAATTGGCCCTCAGGTCCCTTTTAAATCTTTTGCCTCTCATCTTAAATCTCGCCTCCCTAGTTTAGTTTAGTTTAATTGCGAAATACATCATGGAAACAGGCCCTTTGTCCCACCGAGTCCGTGCCGACTATCAATCAACCCTTCATACCAGTTCTATTTTACTTCGGAGTCACGTGAGTGACTACGTGAAGAACCCGCTCAGCGCGCATGCGCGGCATTACGCCAGCAGTGCAACAAGCGGCGGCAGCTGGAGTCAGGCTCTCCAGCTGCAGGTTTAAAAAACGGACCGTTAGGTAAGTACACTGAAGGTGGAAACTAACGGAGAGGAGAGTTGTGTGTGTTCTTTCTATTTTACAGAGATGAGAACACTGAGGAAAAAACTCTCAAAGAGAACTGCCCCCCGAACTCCACCAGAGGAGCGTTCAATCTCGGGGACAGCAACAGGCGGCGGGACTGCTCATAGAGCGGTCCACCTTCCCTGACACCGTGCCAAGCCCAGTCCCGCTAATGCCTGAACAGCGGACTGGGAAAAAATCCGCCAGTAAAACCAACCGGCCGGTGGTTTCCGACTCGTCGGACGGGGACACGTCTCCACCTAAACGGAGGAGACACAGCCGCATGAGCCACATGGAACGGCTCTTGGAGCAAGTACTCCAGCGAGTGCAGGAAAAGCACTCTCGCGGAGGGAGATCAGGCACCCCCTCCACAGTGTTCTGTACACTGCCCTCTGCTCCCTCATTACTGGAGGCTAGCATTGGTGACCAGGACTGGGAGTATGCAGGAGGTGCAGGAGCAGGAAGAGCTGCTGGGTGTGGTGGAAGCTATGTAGCAACCCCACGTGCTGGAAGACCGCTGGAACCGAAATTAGCGGCCAGCATTAATCAGCTTTCAAATAAGCCCTTGCAGGACAAGGTGCTCTCTGAGGCAATGGATCTCTACCAAACACCAGAGAACTGTGAGGCCCTCAGAGTGCTGACTGTAAACAGCCAAATCTGGGGGCAGGTGGGGGCACACATGCGCAACTATGAAGTTAAGCTACAGCGGATCCTAAGGCTCCTGACGTCGGCCATCACAGCCTTTGCTCGTTCTGTGGAAGACACGGAGATGGATACCTGCCAGCAGGATGTACTGGCATTAATGTGCAACACGCAGTACGAAATTAACAACTTCCGGCGGGAAATCATAAGACCTGCCCTCAATCCCAAATTTGCTGTCTTGTGTAAAACCCCAGCCGCAGAGACGGACGCTCTGTTATTTGGGACGGACCTCAACAAAAAGTTGAAGGACATGGAAGAGGCATCAAAAACTTTCAACCTCATGAGGGCAGGCCCCGGGACGAGCAAACCAAGACTTACAATACCCAAGCGGCAGCACCCCACGGCATCCACCAGTCGACGTCCTCAATATGGGACTGGTGAAAGCTCAAGGACCGCATTTTATCCCCAAAGATCTTTTTTAGATCAGGGCCCAGAGCAGACCCCATGGAAAATGCGCCAACCCCCAACATCGCCAACACGTCAGACAAGAAAAATCTTCACGAACACAAGGAAACAGAACAAACGACAATAACCCTGGAGGTAGGTGGGTCTGGTTCCTGCCAGCATATAGAGAGTAAGGGTGCTTTACTAACAGGAGGGTGATTACACTTGTTCAAAACAGCATGGGATAATGTCACGAGTGACAAGTATATACTCAACAGCATTAGTGGATATAAAATACAATTCATGTCAGAAAAATCGCGGCCAGTTCAACATTTGCCCCAAAGGGTATTTTCTCCCTCCGTCAAAGAGAAACGTGAGGGACAAGCTGAACTGGTGAGACTTATCACAAAGGGGGTCATCGAAAAGACCAAACATGAACCTTTGGAATTTGTATCGAATATATTCACTAAAACTAAAAAAGATGGTGGTTGTCGCATCATCATTGACTTAACATCACTAAACAAATTTGTTAAGTATATACATTTCAAAATGGAGACATTTGTTACTGCCAAACAATTGATTTCCAAAGGATACTTCATGGCAAGCATTGATCTTAAAGATGCTTACTATCTAGTACCCATACACAAGGATCATCGCAGATACCTAAAATTTATCTGGATGGGGCAGCAATGGCAATATAAAGCATTGCCTCATGGCCTAACTTCAGCCCCAAGATTATTTATCAAAATATTGAAACCAGCCATGGCAATACTAAGAAAACAAAAACATATTGTCATGGCATATCTGGATGATATTCTGATAGTAGGGAAAACGATGGAATTGGCTGTGGCAGCAGTATCAGCCATAAAACAGCTCCTGGAAACTCTGGGGTTTGTCCTACATCCAGATAAGTCTAAATTGAAGCCATCCACTATCATGGACTACCTGGGCTTCACAATTAACTCAGTCCATATGACTGTTACCTTGCCAAAGGCAAAAATGGTTGAATTAGCACAGTCATGCAACAATCTAATGGTCAACGAGCGACCAACTATCCGACAAGTAGCAAGAATAATTGGGAAAATGGTAGCAGCATTTCCGGCTACACAATTCGGACCTTTGCACTATCAAAATTTACAAAGAGCAAAGGTACAGGCACTAAAACGACATAAAGGTCACTATGATCGTATCATGAAATTACCCACTGCAGCAATATCAGAGCTACAGTGGTGGGCAGAAAACGTTTGGCATAGTTTCAGCCCTATCATTATCACTAACCCTACTTTAGTTATTCAAACAGATGCCAGTGCTCAAGGCTGGGGAGCGACTAACTCCATATCCAGCACAGGTGGGAGATGGACTAACATAGAGTCATCATTACTACTCACACTGGGCATTAACTATTTAGAGATGTTGGGCGCCTTTTATGGTTTAAAAGCATATGTATCTAATATGCGGCACTTGCATGTTCGGCTACAAATTGATAATACTACGGTGGTGGCTTACATTAACCATATGGGCGGCATAAAATCATTATCATGCGACAAATTAGTCAATATAATTTGGCATTGGTGTGTCGAAAGACATATTTGGCTATCAGCTACTTACCTACCAGGTAAGCTAAACACGGTGGCCGACACCAGGTCATGCAAATTCAATGATGACATCGAATGGATGTTAAACCCTAAAGTATTTGCGAAAGTTATTAAGCAATATGGAATGCCAGATATTGATTTATTTGCATCAAGGCTAAATCACCAGGTACCTATGTATGTCGCATGGGAACCAGACCCAGAGGCAGCAGCGGTAGATGCTTTCACGCTGGATTGGAAAAATGTCTTCTTCTATGCTTTCCCTCCCTTCTGCCTCATCAGTCGGGTACTTCGCAAAATACAGATGGACTCTGCTTCAGGTATTTTGATGGTGCCCGACTGGCCTACACAGCCATGGTTCCCAGTCCTGCATGACATGGTGATTGAATCACCAATGGTTTTTCCCAGTGATCCAGGATTATTAACTCAACCAGTATCGGGCATAAGCCACCCATGCCATGAGAAAATCAATCTCCTGGGTTGCAGGTTTTGAACAGACCTTACCTAGAACTGGGACTGTCCGAACAAACCATCACCACCATGTCAGCATCCCTTCGAACATCCACCAAGAGGCAGTACCTAACCAGCATCAAAAAATGGGAGAAGTACTGCGAGGAAACAGGAACAACGTATGCAACAGCCACAGCCACCAATGTACTGGAGTTCCTGGCCCATCTACGCCATGATGAAGGGATCAGCTACAGTGCCATCAACACAGCGCGGAGTGCACTTTCTGCTTATCTCAAGCCACCGCCAGGACAACAGGCGATGGGATCCCATCCACTGGTGGTAAAGCTGATGAGGGGCATTTACAATATCAAGCCCCCTAAGCCCAGGTATACCCACCAGTGTGGTCCTGACATACCTCAGGGAATGGCCACCAGCCAGATCCCTCGGCCTCGAGCAAGCTACACTAAAGACACTCATGTTGATGGCACTGGTATCCGCTCAGAGGGTCCAGTCTCTACACATGCTAAGGCTGGACAACATGGTGACCACCCCAGATCAGATTGCATTCAGCATACAGGGTCTGGTGAAACAAAGCAGGCCAGGAACAGCCAATCCAGTAGTGGTATTCCGGGCCTACCCACCAGAGCCACAGTTGTGTGTGGTGACCCATCTACAACATTACATCGACACAACCTATAATATCAGAGGGAGTGAAAAAGCCTTATGGGTCAGCCACAAGAAACCTCATGGCCGGGTAACGAGCCAAACCATTTCAAGATGGTTCAAACAGGTGCTGAAGGCTGCCCGAATAGATACTAATACATTTAAATCTTATTCCACTAGGGCAGCATCTACATCAACGACAGAGAGAATGGACGTACCGGTTGACCATATTCTGAATACAGCAGGATGGTCGAGGGAAACGACATTCAGAACTTTTTATAATAAGCCGTTGACGAAACCTGATTTATTTGCAGCCAGAATATTACAAGCTGCAAATATTTAATTTAAGCCCGGGGGAGCAATTATTTTTTGTTATTGTTAATAAATACCTTTTGTTTCTCGAAAAACAGATTCATTGGTTGGTTACGATAACACTTCCTCTCTCAAGAACTTCGGCAGTGAGTGAAATAAAACTGTTACACGGTTTGAAATCACAGAGCTTTGAAGTCTTCACGTAGTCACTCACGTGACTCCGAAGTAAAATAGTAAGATTAAACGAGAACTTACCAGTTTGAAGTTTGATCTGTATTTTATGAGGAGTTACGATGAGGGATTACGTGCCCTCCGCTCCCACCCTCATTATATGGATCAAACTAAATAACTGATGTCTCCTTTTCTTTACTATGTTTACTTCAAATAACTGTGTCTATCTGTGATTCCACACCGCTGCTTGGAAGTATGCCGCGCATGCGCGCTGAGCGGGTTCTTCACGTAATCCCTCATCGTAACTCCTCATAAAATACAGATCAAACTTCAAACTGGTAAATTCTCGTTTAATCTTACTATTTTATCCCATTCCTTTTCGCCACATTCGGGGAAATTTCACAGAGGCCGTTTAAGCTATAAACCCGCATATCTTCGGGATTTGGGAGGAAACCGGAGCACCCGGAGCAAACCCACAGGGAGAACGTGCAAACGGGAAACAGATAGCACCTGAGGTCAGGATCGAACCCGGGTCTCTGGCGGTGCGAGGCAGCAGCTCGGCCAGCTGTGCCAACGTGCCACTCTAACTATAGATGCCCCTAACCTAGGAAAAAGACTGACTACCCACCTTATGTATGACCCTCATGATTTTATTTATTTCTCTCAGCTCCGCATCTCCTGTGCTCCATGGAAAAGAAGTTCCCAGACTTTCCTCATAACTCAATCCCCCCCCCCCCCCCCCCCCCATCCCCAGTAACATCCTCATGAATCTTTTCTGCACAGTTTTAAGCATACTGCCCTGCACTCTGTAGCTGGGTGAGCAGATCTCTACACCATAGGCCTGTAGTTCTCTGCCTTGTCCTTGCCGCCCTTCTGAAATAAAGATACAGCATTAGCCATCTCCAGTCTTCCGCTACCCCACCTGTGAATAAAGATGATGTAAATATCTGTGCCAGGACTCCTACAATTTCTTCCCGAACTTCCCACAATGTGCATAGACATACATGCTCAGATCCAGGGATTTATCCACCTTGAGCTGCCTTAAGACCACCAGCACCTCCTCTGTTGTAATACACATACTGCATGCTCCAATGTAGCACTCTTCGTCAAAAGCCACTCTAGACTGTAGAGAAGCCGGATAGGTGATGTTTCTGATCGCGACCTGTTGCCGCTCCATGTTCTCGAGATGTTGCCTGAAGGGCTGAGTTACTCCATGTCTTTTATTTGTAAACCAGCATCTGCGGTTCCAGTATCACTCTTCATTTCCCTTATCTCCAGGGATTCCATAACTTTCTCCATGGTAAATTCATCCAATAAATATTCATTTAACTCCTCACTCATCTCCTGTCGCTCCATAGACAACCACACTGACCCTCAAGGGGGCCGAATCTTCACGGGTTACCCTTCCTCTCATTATCATTATAGAATCTCTTGGGATTCTCCGTCATCTTCTCTGCCAAGGCTATCTCTTGCATTGAATCAATGGATAAGAGACTGGGACATCCACATTGTGTAGGAAGGAACTGCAGATGCTGGTTTAGTTTGGAGGAACTCAGCAGGACAGGCAGCAACTCTGGAGAGAAGGAATGGGTGACGTTTCGGGTAGAGACCCCTTTTATGAATTTCTTATGAAGAGTCTCGACCCGAATGAATTTCTTATGAAGGGTCTTTACCCGAAACGTCACCCGTTCCATCTTTCCAGAGATGCTGCCTATCCCGCTGACTTACTCCAGCATTTTGTGTTTATCTATGGGACATCCACATTATTGCTCACCATTCACGAGTACAACATTGGCCTGCTATTCTCGGGCCACATGTCAATTGCACGTTTGCAGAAGCAATAAGCATCTGAATGAAAATAACTAAAAAGCCCTCCTTAATCCTCCTCTATCCTTTTTTTATCTCCGGATTCACTCTGCGGCTGATGAGCACTGTGGGACGGTGAACTGCGACGACAGGAGATGCTGCCGAAGCGGAATTAAGCCGGAGAGACCTCTGGATCATTCGTGTCCTGAGCAGCAAGGAAAATGTCGCTTGCCGCTTGCTTGTGTTCCTGGTTGTGCTTTGGTTCTCTCGCTGTAGGGTTCTGCCTGTGTCCTCCACAGTGCACCTGCACCTTCCACAGCAGCATCGATGAACTCAAGGCAAGGTACCTCAGCAATTTAACACTGATCTTGGGTACAGAGAGGGTTATAACTGACTGACAACACATGCACAGTTTGCAAGTATTGTACCACAACATTTATTATGTGCAAACTGGTTCATTTTGATTGTGCTCTTAAAAAATGGTTATATTTACTGATCCGAATGATATCAGCATACATGTGTTCAGGAGAATGGTAGATTAGAAACTTGTCCTGGATAATTTTGAAAATATTTCATAGACTGAAAATGCTGTGTCACACCTGATGTGTTTGAAAGGTCTCATTCCTGTTCAGGGTATTTAATAGTTTATTTTTTTATAATACAATTCATTGAATTCTAATGTTAAGCAAAATGGTAAACGGCAAAATAATAGTCAATTTTGGAAAGTGATAAACGGTGTCTGTGTGATTGAGATTTACATTATCACAATAATACGTGGCCAAAAGCCATCTAGCTCTTGTTACTGACTTCATCCATTTATTCTTAATGATCAGTACACTTTCTATCTTATTGATTAATAATGATGTGATCTATTCATTAAGATGCAAGTCTTTAGATTCCACTATGTATGGTACATAGTAACGCTGAATACAGACAATGGGCTTGGTGACAAATTAGACCTTTGAAGGATTCTTCAGAAATGCTTAATATTCCTGGAAAGATGGGGCTACATAATATAGATGCTCAGGGAACCATTCCACTTGCCCCTTGCCTGCTCCTAAATCTGCTATCATTTCTCACCCACACACACAGTGACATCGACCCACAGGCAATTGCTCAGTACTGGCGGAGATGAACCTTAAACTGCATTTGCTGTCATTTCTGCTCGAGTAGAAAAAAAAGAACTGCAGGTGCTGGTTTACAAAAAAAGACACAAAGTGCAGGAGTAATTAAGTGGGTCAGGCAGCATTTCTGGAAAACTTGGATAGGTGATGTTTCTGGTTGGGACTTGTGTGGCACTTCATTAACTGATTCTGTAATGTGTGGTGCTCATTGTTTGATTGTTGTGGTGACCAGTAAGGCAAATCATACCCCTGGCCTCCAAGTAAGCTGTACAAGAGAGATGGGGGGCAAAGCATGGCAAGTGCTAGGTGGATACAGGTGAGGGGGGGGGGGGGGGGGGGGGGATTTATTGGCTGGTACTTTTCAAATACCTTTCCAAAGGGATGGGTGAAAGTTGGAACAATTGAATGGTTGATGAGTGATGAGAATGATTTCACTTATTTTAGCTGACTGTCGAAATGTTTTACAGGCTGTGAAGAATTAAGTACACAAACAAGAGACTTTCTTCTTACTTTTCAGGACTGTACTGTGCAACAATCCAGAAATGACTTTGATTCCAGGTAACATTCCTGATGACACTTTAACACTGGTGATCGAGCGAACATTAGTTAGACAAGTCTCCGCGCACGCGTTCTCCTCTGCTTCCCGGCTGGAGTGTCTCAGGTTGGCCTTCAACTCCATCAGCGAGTTCAGTGGGGAGAGTCTTCAGGGTCTGATAAGACTGAGGGAACTTCGGCTAAACGACAACGCTCTTTCAACCTTCCCGTGGGAAGCTCTCTCCCACCTGCCTCGTCTCTGGCTCCTTGACCTGCATAGCAACGTTCTCTCATCATTCCCCTCTCAAGCAGGTAGTTACTTCAAAAACATCACCTATCTGGATTTATCAAGTAACAGGCTGAGGACTCTCTCAATCAGTGACATCTCAATGTGGCTGGTGATTCCTCCCACGGCCAGAGTGATTTTATCCACCGTTCATTCAAAACTCATCATAGGTAAGCAGGAAGAATGCTGATTTTCTATATTTGGTAGAATTGGATTTTTTAAATCATATTGTATTGTTTGATAGAAACATTCGTGAACCAATCCATCAATCCTAACCCACAGCAGCAAAATATAGGCCATCAGTCTATCGAGTCTACTCCGCCATTCAATCATGGCTGATCTATCTTTCTCTCTCAACCCCATTCTCCTGCCTTTTCCCCATAACCTTTGATGCCCTTACTAATCAAGAATCTGGCAATCTCCACTTTAAAAATACCTAATGACTTGGCCTCCTCAGATGTCAATGGCAATGAATTCCACAAATTCAAGATTCAAGAGATTCACCACCCTCTGACTAAAGAAATCCATCCTCATCTCCTTTCTAAAGGTGCATCTAAATAATGCATCTAAATAATTTTATATCTAAAGAGATTTGCAGCTGAATTATTGTTTTAAAACTACAGTTAGTTAATATTATGTTAACCATTTTTGAAAAGTTGCATGGTTACCAATAACAAAGACTTATAATTCTCATTTGATTTTGCTTAAACTGTTTTGAATTTTTTTTTGCTATCATTGCCACTTAGAATTGTTTGACTTTGCTGGTGGAATGTGGAAGTTAATCGGAAGGCCAGCATCTCGTGTTCATTTTTCCATTGCCCTTACATTTCTCCGCTCATTCAGACAGTTACAAGTCATCCACAAATTGCTACTACATATATACTACAACAGGTACAGATATCCTTATTTGAAGAATATCCCAAAACCAGGTGAGCTGTTAAGACAACCAAATGGCACTGAGACAATCTTTTTATTTCTGCAAGTTATTTAGTTAACTGAACTTAAATTCTGAAACTACTATGGAGGCTTTTAGTCATAGAGATGTACAGCATGGACACAGACCATTCAGCCCACCTTGTTCATGCCTACCAAGTTGGCATATTGGACTGTTTGCTTGTATTTGGCCCATAGTCCTCTAAACCCTTGTTTTCCATACATCTCTCCAAATGCCTTTTAAAATTCACAATTGTATCTGCTTCTATTGCTTAAATTAAACTTCCACAACTTAAGCTAATGTCCCTGACATTAGGCATCCAGATTAAGTTGAGTAACTTAACCCTAACATTTTAAAGATCAGACTTAAGTCAATTTTGACTTTGGTGAAAGCACTAAACTGGCTAAAGGGCCTGTCCCACTTTCACGACCTAATTCACGACCTTTTTTACTCATGGACATTTTTCATCAGGCTAGAAAAACGCTGCGACCTACTTGATGCCACGAGTACCTACGACTAGCATCACAACCTACCTACGACCTACCTACTGTCTCCTACGACCTCGTGACTACCATGCTGCGAGTTTAAGTCAAGGGCAAACTCGGCAGAGGTCATGAATTAGGTTGTGAAAGTGGGACAGGCCCTTAACTTTATATGCACTGTTAGAGCTTCTTGAACTGTCTGCTGCTATAAATGAAAATAACCTCATTTAAATTGAGCCAGTCCCCAAAAATCAACTCTGTTGATCATTCCTCATACAGTCCCAATTCTGCAAGTTGTTGGTTCATCTCTGGGTTAGCCTGCCATCTAATGGTCATCTTTGAGAAAACCAGGAGGAAATGTTTCAGTGAACTATCCCCCACTTGCTTAACATTATCACCTGGGTAGAACCTAATGAGTTCCTCACCTTCCTCTCTCATTTCTCTCTTTTAAATAATACTTCCCCTCTGCTACTAATAGCTTTTATCAATGCAACATTTGTATGTGTTTGGTACACAAAAATGCTGGAGAAACTCAGCGAGTGCAGCAGCATCTATGGAGCGAAGGAAATAGGCAACGTTTCGGGCCGAAACCCTTCTTCATATTTGTATGTGTTTTCTTTGCTTACCAATTTCTACATTGTTGTTGAACCAACGTGGTCATGGAAGTGGCACAAGTTCAACTAGTCTCCAAAATCTGTACTGATAAGTTGCTGCCAAGCTGTGATTCATGTACTTTAAACTGGTCTACCAAACTGTCTTAAACTCAACTGTTTAGTTTAGTTTATTGTCACATGTACCGAGTCACAGTGAAAAGCTTTTGTTGCGTGCTATCCAGTCAGCGGATAGACATTACCTGACAGATAAACTTTCCAACCTTTTGGGAAAAGATGACTAAACAGGTAGAAATGTATATTTGAAGATCAGTTACACTTGTGCATAGATCAACTTATTTCCAAATTACAAATTATCTGTTTTCTTCCTGCACTGGTTTATTGTACTTCTGTAAACTGAAAAAATCCCCAATTAATTTAACTATAAAGTCAAACTAGACTAGAACCTGCCTTATGCAGCCTCACCTAATCTCAGTTTGAGTACTTCCAATTTTTTTCTGGGACTATCTTGACCCAACCATAACAAGCTTAAACATGTTCAAGAAGGAACTGCAAACGCTGGAAAATCGAAGGTAGACAAAAGTGCTGGAGAAACTCAGCGGGTGCAGCAGCATCTATGGAGCGAAGGAAATAGGCAACGTTTCGGGCTGAAACCCTTCTTCAGTCTGACTACGGGTGCTCACTGTACAGAGTTTGCACCTTCTCCCCGTGACTGCTCAGGCTACCTCCCACACTCCAAAGACGTACAGGTTTGTTGGTTAATTTGGCTTTGATAAATTGTAAATCTTCCCTCGTGTGTAGGATAGTGTTGGCGTACGGTGATCGCTGGCCAGCTTGGACTCGGTGGGCCGAAGGGCCTGCTTCCACGCTGTATCTCTGAACCAAACTAAGCTAAACTAATCCACTCACTGCATTTCTTTGGGGAGAAGTGTGCTGTGTTTTGGGGAGACTTCTCTGCATATTTTGCTCCCTCTTTAAATAATCTCTCCCTCATGTTAAATATTTGCTACACGCTGCAATGGATAAATAATCCATTAAATAAATTGTAATAGATGGATTTACAGCTGATATTGCACAGCATGGTGGTTTTGTTTCATTTAATGAAATATGCAAACATATTCTCTTCTACAGGATTACATAACAATTCTTGGGACTGTGACTGCTGGTTATCAGAACTAGTTCATTTTGTTAAGACGCAGCAGCATCCAACATCAACATTGATGGATCCCGGATTAAAGTGCTCCCAGCCTGCACATCTCTCCGGAGCTCTCTTTAGCAGCATTGAGCTGAGTAAATGCCAGAGCCCCAGCATCTGTGCAGCAGAAAGTAAAGTGACTGCGGTCCCTGGAAGCACAGTCTCTCTTCACTGTGCAACCACCGGAGTTCCCAGCCCGACTATCAGCTGGAGTAGAACGGATAACATGCTGCTGAACGGGACAGGTGGGTATCAGAGCATCGCAGCCAAGTACGAGGGGTGGGAGGTTGCAACCTTCACGTGGTCCGCCCTGCTTCGACGAATGCAATCACCATGGCGTGCACAATCAAATAAGATCAAATAGAACGAGTTGTCCTACAACTTTAGGCTGTGCATGACATAAACAAGAAGCCAAGTAAGATTGAGTTGAGTTCAGTTTATTGTCACGTGGTCTGAGGTACAGTGAAAAGCCCTTGTTGCATGCTAACCAGTCTGCGGACAGACTATACATGATTACAATCGAGCCACCCATAGTATACAGATACAATATAAAGGGAATAACATGAATAACATTTAGTGCAAGGTAAAGTCCGATCAGAGATAGTCCAAGAGTCTCCAGTGAGAATTTACGAAAGCAGTTGAGGATTGCTCACTAGTTGTTGGTGGGATGGTTCAGTCACCTGATAACAGCTGACAAGAAACTGCCCCTGAATCTGGAGGTGCATTTGGCAAAGTTATGTTAAAGATTCACAGAGTTGTATCAACACCCCCCTCACTTGTATCCACTTATCATTTTTGTGGCTTTGCCTTCCCCCCTCCCCCCACACCCCCCCCCAGTCTGAAGAAAGGTCTCAACCCCCGAAACATCACTTACCACCAGAAATGCTTCCTGAGCTGCTCCAGCACTTTGTGCTTTACTCATTCCAGCACCTGCAGTTCCTTGTGTCTCCATTCACAAGATTGAGGGTCAGTTGAAACTTGCATTCTTTCTCAGTAGATCAGAGTTAGAATCATTGATTCACACAGTACTGATACAGGTTACATTTACATGCAGTATCCTATGAAATATGGTGAATGTATAAAATCTTGAAATTTGTTCTAGGGGATGATCCCTTTGAACACAATTGCGCAGAACTCACAAAATACAAACCACAACTATTTGTTAGTTTTATCCACCTGTTTGACCTATCCCATGAGGAGCATTGTTCAGGATTTCTGGCAGGAAATTGGTCTCAACTGATCAATAATCAATTGTTGTTGCAGTACAGTAGTATCTACAGTATTTTGACATATTAAATTTCAGGCTTTAACAAGGAAGAACCTATCCTATTTATTGAATGCCACAGAAGGCTGTGGAGGCCAAGTCAATGGGTATTTTTAAGGCAGAGATAGGCAGATTCTTGATTAGTATGGGTTTCAGGGGTTATTGGGTGAAGGCAGGAGAACTGGGGTTAGGGAGAGATAGATCAGCCATGATTGAATGATGGAGTAGACTTGATGGGCTGAATGGCCTAATTCTGCTCCTAAGATTATGAGCTTGTGAACTTAAGAATTGGCTCACATCAGTAAGTATGGGTTATAAAGTTTATTTGACAATTAATGCAAACTCAACATTGAACATGGAACAGTAAAATACAGGAGCAGACCCTTCGGCCCACATATCTTTATCGACCATGCTAAATTAAGCTATCCCCCATCTGCCTAAACATGGTCCATATCCATACCCCGCATGCTAACATGCCTGTCTAAAAGCCTCTTAAAAGCTTCTGCACCCCTGAAATCTCCTGCCAGGAACCCACCACTCTCTGTGTCAGAAAACAAATGCCTCACTCCTCCCTTTAAACTTTCCTCCTTTCATGTTAAACCTATTCGGCTTGTACTCGCAAGAATTTAGGAGATTGAGGGGGGATCTTATAGAAACTTACAAAATTCTTAAGGGGTTGGACAGGCTAGATGCAGGAAGATTGTTCCCGATGTTGGGAAAGTCCAGGACAAGGGGTCACAGTTTAAGGATAAGGGGGAAATCCTTTAAAACCGAGATGAGAAGAACTTTTTTCACACAGAGAGTGGTGAATCTATGGAACTCTCTGCCACAGAAGGTAGTTGAGGCCAGTTCATTGGCTATATTTAAGAGGGAGTTAGATGTGGCCCTTGTGGCTAAAGGGATCAGGGGGTATGGAGAGAAGGCAGGTACGGGATACTGAGTTGGATGATCAGCCATGATCATATTGAATGGCGGTGCAGGCTCGAAGGGCCGAATAGCCTACTCCTGCACCTATTTTCTATGTTTCTATGTTTCTATTCCCTTTTGCATTTGACATTTCTATACTGGTAAAAAGACTCTGACTGTCTACCCTATCTATGCCTCCCACAATTTTATATAAACTTCTATCAGGTCTCCTAAAAGCAAAACAAATGAGAAAGGACAAAGGATGTATTTCACCTATGACGTAAAAAGATAATGCTTGACCCTTGTACCATGTATTTAACAGCATATGGTTCATTCATTGTGTCTTGCAGTTATACAGGAATACACCAACAGGACCCAGAGCAGGTCTACTCTCAGCCTAGATGATATATCCTACCAAGACTCTGGTGAATATTTGTGCCGAGCCAGTAACCTGATGGGAACATCTGGGGCTATGATGTCCCTGCTTGTGGTTGACTCTGCCAAGGCAAAGGTACCGATCAAAAGCACGTCTGGATGGAGATGTCCCAGAAAACGGAGAAATCAGAAAGCTGCCCGATGCAATAGGAAACTGATTGCCCAGTATATGAGCATGCTAACCAACAAGGTTTCACCCAGAGAGATGCCGAGAAGCTCCTATTCCAGTGGTGGGACAGATTACTTCACCCTGCATCAAGATCAGTTGGATACAGACACAAATGCCCCGGAGTTTGTTTCCCTGAAGATGAATCCTTCAAAAATTACCAGCTTGTCGGAAAATCGCAGAAGTGTCGATGAATCCAGCAATGTAACGTTGAGACCTTCATTGACCACACCTGAAGCAGACTGTTTAGTGAGAACAGTCAGAGTGATAGGGGGCACCTATCACAGTGTTTCATTGGCCTGGCGGTCACCCAAGGCCACAAACGTCACACTTTTTAGCATTTTGTACACAACGTTTGGTGAAAGGGACATGAAGAGGATTAACGTGGGGCCTGGGAAGACTAAGATCACCATTGATGGCTTGATGCCGCAGAACAAGTACATTGTGTGTGTCTGTGTGAAAGGGATCATCCCCAGGAAAGAGCAGTGTGTGATCTTCTCCACTGACGAGGTGGCCCACGCGAGCGGGACCCAGAAGCTGATCAACGGCATAGTGATTACTGTGGCCTGTGTGATTTTCATCCCCCTCACCCTCATCGTCTGCTGCGGTGCCTTGAAGAGGCGCTGCAGGAAGTTTCTGATCAAACCCCCCGAAGACGATGACCAAAACAACTCCTTTGCCCCCTTTGAAAGCTTGGCAATGGGGCCCAGGCCAGACACCACTGAGGAAGATTATCTCACGAATCACAATAAGGATGAGGCCAACAGGCTGCTGTCACCAAGGTCCAGTTACGATTCCGAAGAAGCAACAATTAATGAAGCCCAACAAAATGAATATTTCTGTTGATTGAGGAGGGTGGAGGATGAGAACATTATGGAAGAGAAATACTTTAAAGATGAGGATCTCCCTATTTGACCTTGGCCACAGGATAATTTGATGCAAGCCGGTCATAATTTCCCAACACATCAACAGATCACCCAAAAATCCAAATATTGTTATAGTCATACTATAAATCGTCTGTCAACTATTGTGGGGATTTATTTCGGCAAAAGCCACCAGTTATTATTTCAGAGGTTGCAAACGTTGGTGGCAGAGCAATATTTATTGCTCATTACCAACTACAAATTGCATCTTATGAAGATGGTGGTCTTGGATCATGGTATTCCATGCATTAACGTGTTGTAGGGTAAGGAATTCCAGAATGTTGATCCCAGTTATAAGGAACGAGGGCAACATATTTCCGAATCAAGGTTGTGTATCACTTGGAGGGGAAGATGCAGACATTGCTGTTCCAATTCTCTGGCCACCCTGTTTCTTTTAGGTGATGAGGCCAAGGGTATAAGAAGCTTTGGTGAGTAGAACTCCATATAGTTAGTGAACACTACATCTGCAAAGTACAGGCTGTGGAGGGAATGAGTGGTTAAAGTGGCGGGGATGAAGTCTTACTACCATCTTCTATTGGATATCATCAACCGTCTTGAATAATGTGGTGTTGCTCGCAACCTGACAAGTACATGGATAGGAAAGGTTTGTGCGGATATGGGACAACCCGTGGGTAAGTGGGACTACTATAGGTGGGGAATCTCGGTCAGAATGGGCAAGTTGGATCGCAGGGCCTGTTTCTGTGCTGTATGACTCTAAACGGAAAGTATTCCAATACACAGCTGGCGTGTGCATTGTTGAAGATTGGAGGTTTGGTGATGTTAATGCCATTGACCATCGAGGGGAGTTCAATCTCTTTGATATTGGTGGCTTTCTCCTTTTGAGGTCAGATACATATGCAAGTCCAGCTTCAGAGATTTGAACACAATATTCGAGTGCATTATCATTGTTGTGTTGCAGTGTTTGATGAGCCTTGCATTAGATGGGAGATTAAACCAGGGCTCTGTTTACATTCTTATGTGATCCCACTCCCAGTACTTCTTTCAAATGGTTCATCGTGAAAGACTATTCATCAGAAGAGAGAGAGAGACAGTGGTAGATTTCCTGTATAATGGCAAATCTCATATTGGACCATTTCCTTTATTTTTCCAAATCTTGTTAAAATAATTCTGTTGATGCTTTGGACACTTAATTAAGTTTAGTTTATAGATACAGCTTGAAAACACTGACCCTGTCCTGGCCACGCCCATTCAAGTCAGACCTCAAAACAATTGTCTCCTGTTTAGTTTCTGCTGATGATTACAACACAGACGAAATAAACATTTCAATGGCCCAGTTTTCCCAACACGTGGTTTAAGAGCGGCCTGTTATCAGACGTAGTCTAAACACACATTTCTTACATTGCATGAAATTAAAATAGTTCTGCTAATCCTGTCTTGCCGCTGTCTGGCTAGCACACAACCAAAGCTTTTCATTGTTCCTCGGTACATGTAACGATGAACTAAACTCAAACTCAGATCCAAATTCTGTGCAACTTTGTCACATCTGCCTGTGATCTACATTTGTGTGCATGCAGTCTATGAACCCGATTCATGCATTGATGAACACCAATTTTGTATTCATTTTTATATCACTTGTAGATGTTTACTAACGGCAATGTTGTATCTGAGGCAGGATATGTATCTGATATTAGCAGAACCATTTTCATACCAGATCATAAACGATATGTGTATTTAGACTATGTCTGGCATCAGGCGGCTTGTTAAAATCATATATCATGTTGTTTTAGAATCACTTTGTTTCAAATTCAGAGATTCGCCATATATTGATATATTGCACAAACTCGGAGTGAATTCAAGTTTGGGCTATTTTATTCTCACTGGATTGAAGATTAGGGTCTAATTCAACGTCTGCTCTGACCAACCTTACCTTCTGTTGATTTTAAGTCTGCATCAGATAAGATTACTGTTAATGTGATTAAAGATAATCGCAAACTCTGGGCCCACACATGTTCAGTCGCTACGGTGACTAATGCCTCGCCTGCAGAGAATTCAATATGGACGTGATGTGGAACGTTTTCTGTCTTCTCCTTATCTGCTGTGCTGGAGAAACGATGGCATCCTGCGTGACAGAATGTTCCTGCAGAAATGACAGCTTTGGAAGGTGAGAGTGGGATTTATTCAATTGTATGAAGTACTTCTGACACATGTCGTACATTGTCAAATACATATATATGCAATCCATGACCTACATTAATGAATAAACAAGGTATTATATAGATTTAAATGCAATGTTGGCGTATACACAGTCTAGAAACTCGATTAAACATTCACAGGACTATAGATTCAAATACAATATTATTGTCTACACAATTAAGAACCAGATTTAGTGCATTAGCTTATTAATGTATTATATATCCAAATACAATATTAATGTATATGCAGTCTAAATTAGATTAACATATAAACCTATTTAAATTGCTATATTCATTCAATTGCAATATTGATGTATACATAGTGTATGATCCAGCTTAATGTATAAAAAAAAATATATACGCACGCACACACACGCACGCACGCATGCACACACATATATATATAAACGTAATATATACACACACACACACATATATATATATATATACACACACACACACACATATATATATATATACACATACACACACACACACACACACATATATACATATATATATATACACATATATATACACATATATACATTGTATAGATATCAATATTGCATATATATATATATAATTTATACAATACTGATGTTTGCAAAGCAGTGTTTATTTATATGTATATTAAATCACAGGCATATTTTGTTTCTCAGGAGTTTGATTTGCATGAACTCAGCTCTACGAAGAATACCAACGAACATCCCATCCGATGTTAAAAAAATCAGGATAGAAAATTCTCACCTGGCGGAATTGCCCCAAGGTACATTTTCCTCCAACCCTGCCTTGGAATACCTGTGGCTGAACTTTAATAACATTACAGTCATGCATACAAGATGCATGCAAGGGCTCGGCAGATTATCAGAGCTACGTCTACAAGGGAACAAACTGCGTTCAATCCCATGGACAACTTTCCAGGACTGCCCAGCTTTGACAATATTGGATTTAAAACGTAATCAATTGGATGCCCTTCCAGAGAGCGCACTGAGGTATCTGACCAACTTGACCTATCTGGACTTATCGTTCAACAGGCTTACTGTGGTTTCTGGAAATGTGTTCTTAAATTGGACAGTCTATCAGAGAACACAACAGAATGATGGTCCACGGGATGGTATTGCCAATGCTCTCCTGGCTCTCCATGACAACCCCTGGTTCTGTGACTGTCGCCTTAAAGGTTTTGTACACTTCCTCAAATCCATCAGCCCCCCTATTATTCTGATGAACTCTTACCTAACCTGTTCAGGACCAGATTCCAGGGCAGGTGTCTTTTTCTACAAAGTGGAACTGAAGAGTTGCTTCAAGCCATCAGTCACATCTGAAAACATGAACGTTAGTGCTTCGTTTGGAGAGAAAGTACATTTATCCTGCAGAGCTAAAGGGAATCCTACTCCCACAGTGTGGTGGACAAATGGTGTGAAGATCATTCGGAAAATTAATGGTATGTCATGGAGTCATAGAGTGATAGAGTATAGAACCAGGCCCTTTGCCCCCAACATGCCCACACCGGCCAACATGTCCCAGCTACATTAGTCCCACCTGCCTGCGCTTGGTCCATATCCCTCCAAACTTGTCCTATCCATGCACCTGTCTAACTGTTTCTTAAACGTTAGGATAATCCCAGCCTCAACTACCTCCTCTGTCAGCTTGTTCCAGATACCCACCACCTTTTGTGTGAAAAAGTTACCCCTCAGGTTCCTATTAAATCTTTTCCCCTTCACCTTGAACCTATGTCCTGTGGTCCTCGATTCGGATGCGATTTTTCTCCCTTTATTGCTCCATTACTTAACCAATTCTTTCCATTAATTACAGTGAAACACACAAGTGTTGATGAAGAAACTGTGAATTCGGAGCTGGTCGTTCGTTCAGCACAGGGCACTGATGGAGGAGTTTATATTTGCAGTGCTGCCAACTATCTGGGAAACTCATCTGTGCAGATCCTGGTGAAAACCTTGACTTCAGTAACGTTACCCATGCCCTCGTATCTGCCCCCATCATCACCCGGGGAGGAGAGTGTTTATATAGATGTCAGCATTGCAAAGCAGATGGTGTACGGGATAGTGTTGAAGTGGCATGCAGTAACGCAGAACCCTGCGGAGACCTGGTACACACTGCACTTTGGCAAGTTCGATGATCCCTACACGGAAAAGATTTACATAGCACCGGGGGTGAATACTTACTCCATTAATGAGCTGTTCCCAGCAACAAAGTACAAAGTGTGTGTGGCACTGAGGAACCAATCTCCCACCAGAGGGCAGTGCATCGTGTTTGTGACGGGCACCGATGTCAGTGAAATGGAGCAGAGGGAAAGGTTGATCCACATTATCGTTATTGCGTGTGCCATGGTGTTGGCGGTGCCCGCTGGCATGTACGCCTGCACCACCGACACCCGCTTCAGCTGCTGCTTCGACAAATGCGCCAAGGCCTGTCGGCGACAGAGGCGAGGCGACAAGGCGCTGAGGAAGGCGGCTCAGAACGTCACCTTCGACAGCCTGCAGATGGGGAGCGATGCGGAACTCTGCAACAGGGCCTCCAAGGAAGACAAGAGGAGGCGCAAAAAGTCCGACGATAAAACCCACAAGGCCAAAACTGAACTCAAAACCAGCGATGAATTGTATTAGACAAACTGATTATTAATATAGATAATGTAGGCACAAGGAACTGCAGACGCTGGTTTACAGAAAAAAACACAAAGTGCTGGAGTAACACAACTCAGACCCAAAACGTCACCTGTCCATATTCTCCAGAGGTGCTCTTTGTGTCTTCTTGCGATTGCTCAACAACACTGACTTAATGAAGTCTGAAGAAGGGTCTCGACCCGAAACGTCACCCATTCCTTCTCTCTAGAGATGTTGCCTGTCCCGCTGAGTTATTCCTGCTTTTTGTGTCTATCTTCTGACTAAATAATTAGTGAATATTTCATGTTTAGCACGAAAAGCCTAGTATATATTCCACTACTGTTCACAATATGGAAGAGATTTGAACTTTTATTTTTGCCTTCCATCACAGTGGGGAATGTGGGGGAGTCTCTGTGGTGGATGTTTATGTTAAATGTGTTCCGTTGCTTTTTATTTGTATGACTGACTTGGCAAATGAAATTGCTCGTATGTTGCAAAACATACTTGGCTAATAAAGTATTATTGTATTGTATTGTATTGTATTGTATTGTATTGTATTGTATTGTACAGTTAGTGGGTCTATGCTATGTCCAATGATGGGCATTCAGGTGGAAAATAAAAATGAAATCCCTGTTGATATCCTGTAACTCACATAGAGGGAATTATAACAAATGTGACTGAAATGTACAGGTAGAATTCAATCCGCATCGTAAGATCTTATATGTATTTTGATGTGATGTTACATATTATATACAGAAATAAAAACCTTTGCAATAAATTGTGAAGCAGTGCTGAGTTTCTCAACAATGCTTTCTATTGTATTTCTATTCAGCTCAGTCTGAAGAAGGGTCTCGACCTGAAACGTCACCCATTCCTTCTATCCAGAGATGCTGCCTGTCCCGCTGAGTTACTCCAGCATTTTGCGTCTATCTTCAGTGTAAACCAACTTCTGCAGTTCCATCTAGGATGATAATTTTAAATGAGAGCATATTGAGAGGAAAGGAGAGGAAAGCTGCTTACACAGGGTCATCTAATTGATCCAGCTAAAATCTAGGCTATATCCGGATTAAAATTCCATGCACTGTGCCTCAGGCATTTGTTCTAGGTTTCAGTCCTTGGATACAGTGACTGAAGATGCTTAATATAACGTGAGCCATCTTATTGGTAGGTGAGCTGCAATGTTTAGTTAGATTGGTCTGTTCTTAAACTAATTGCAGGTGTGTTGTAGAGAGACAAAAAATGTGTTGCATCTTGTGTAACGATGTGTGAATGAACCAGTGTAATTCACTGCAGGGTTCCAAGTGATAGGTACTGTGAAGTAAAGGAAACATGTTACAAAATCCCTTTGTATCATCTTGCGTTAACACCTTGGAAGCAGATCTTCATGGAATTCTGCTTTACTATTTATGTAACAATATTGTCTGCTCACTGCCTTTACTCTCTTCCTTTCCTTTTGTAATCCAAAATTCTACTTACAGATGATCTATCTTTACCACTTTCTCACTTTTCTGCCTCCAAAATATAGTTATACTTCTTATACATGATACCAAGCGCTCCCACTTCATAGTCATTGTGTTTAGTTTAGAGATACAGTGCAGAAACAGGCCCTTTGATCCACCGAGTCTACGCCGACCAGTGACCCCTGTACACTTGCACCATCCAACACACAAGGGGCAATTTACCATCTTTACCAAAGCCAATTAACCTATACACCTATACATCTTTGGAATGTGGTAGGAAACCAGACCACCCAGAGAAAACCCACGTGGTCACAAGGAGAACGTACAAAGTCCATACAGCAGTACCCGTGGTCAGGATTGAACCCGGGCCTCCAGTGCTGTAGAGGCAGGGACTCTACCACAGCCCCACCGTGCTGCTCCTAATACAGCATGGAAACAGGCTCTGTGTTTAAGAAGGAACAAAGCCTATTTCCTTTGCTCCATAGATGCTGCTGCACCCGCTGAGTTTCTCCAGCATTTTTGTGTTCCTATGGCCAAAATTGTCCATGCAGACCAAGAGTCATCCAAGCTGCCCAAAAGACCACAGAAAAGTAGCTTCTAAGTGATATTTTATTGCTACCTTAAAAAGTATTAGAAACTAATATTAATTGAATAAAAATTACCCCATTAACCATAAAATTAAAATCAAACTGATTAAAGCAGAAAACGCCTGATGTGAGGTATAGATGCATTTAAGGGGAGGCTGGTCAAGAATGTGAAGGAGAAGAGAATATATTTTTAGATAAGGGCTACGTTTCGGGTCGAGACCCTTCTTCAGACCTGAAACGTCACCCATTCCTTCTCCAGAGATGCTGCCTGTCCCGCTGAGTTACTCCAGCATTTTGTGTCTATGGTACACAAAAATGCTGGAGAAACTCAGCGGGTGCAGCAGTATCTATGGAGAGAAGGAAATAGGCAACGTTTCGGGCCGAAACCCTTCTTCAGATCTGCAGTTCTTTCCTACACAAAGATGAGGGCTACTATAAAGCATTAACACAGACATGGGCTAATTGCATCAAATGGCCTGTTTGTGAACGGCCTCTTTTTGAACTACATACAATAATGTAATTCTATGCAAATATCTTGTAGATATTCTTTCCAACGACTTAATTTATTTTGCAATTATTAGCCAAACCTTGAGATAAATTAGCATACATTAAGCAAATGCATTTAGAAATAGATTTTAAAAGTGGGTTACCTGCTGTTGAAGTAGATGGAGTTAATCTTCAGGATTTTAAACAGGAGTTAATCTGCTCTTGTCTTTCTTGTAAAATGAGTCCAGCTTAATGGAACAAAAGCCTCTTTTTCTGCCTGGCTGCAATGGTCTGAACTGAACATTCTATAGTAGTCTCATCCTGGTTCTTATTAATATGAAACAATGGCATAACTTTTCCGCTATCCTGATATAAAATGGCCTTTGCTCAGAAGAATACTGATGTCAGAGGGCCATAGAATGGAACACAGCATGGAAACAGGCCCTTCAGCCCATCTCGTCCATGCCGACCAAGATGGCCTATCTAAGGAAATCCCATTTGCCTGTGCTTGGCCTTTATCCATTTTAACCTTTTCTATCCATGTATCTGTCCGAATATCTTTAACTTCATTTGGTAGCTCTTTCCGCACAACAACTACCCTCTGTGTGAAAAGGTTCCTATTAAATCTTTCCACCTCTCACCTCAACCTATGCTCCATAGTACTGTGGGAAAAAGACCCCGTGTCTTCACTATATCTTTCGTCCTCATGAATTTATACACCTGTATCAGATCATCCCCCCAGTCTCCTGCACTCCAAGGAATAAAGTACTAGCCTACCCATACTCTCCCTATAATCCTGGCAACATCCTTGTAAATCATCACTTACCTGCTAAATGGCATCTTTCCTCTCGCAGGAAAGCTGGAACTGTACACTAATGGTGAGTTAAATGTACCTTTTAATCCATGGGGAATTCAATAGGATGTTTCTGGATGAATAGACTGAAATGACGGATAGTCCAAATTCAAAACAAAAATGTCAAATCAAAGGATTTTTATTCTGCTCATCTCTATCAATGACCAAGTATTGTTATTTTGCCTCATAGAGTTTTAAAAGATGTAGATGAAAGAAAACATATTGTTTAACAATTCTGACAGAAAATAAACTTTTTACACAAGTTTCAAACTTGCCTTTCTCCCAACTTCATTGTGCTCCGTTGTCCTCCAGTTATTGTCATTAAAAGTAAAAACATGTAAGAAGATAGTCATTTGGAAATGCAGCAGTGTAGTCATAATACTACACCAACGTAGGAAGCCATTGGGTTTGCCTGGAAGAATGAGCTGTTCTGTTAACTAATCTTCACAGTTGGGTGTTTTGACATAGTATCTATTTTCGAGATTGGAAGCCCTTGAAAACAGAGAAGCACGAACATAGGCACCCAATGATCATAGTTTTGTACCAAGTGTAAATCTGATTCAGAATGTAAAAGGTATATAGCTGGATGTTCATCTAAATGGATATTAAAGCATGCAACATCAGATTCAAGAACAACTTATTTCCTGCTGTTATCTGACTCTTGAACTCTCATATGCAAGGCATGAATTATTGATCTTCCAATCTACCTTTTTGCACCTTTTGCACTTTTTTAATTTATAGTTGCAGCACTCTGGTTGTAACTTCTGCACTCTGTTTATTTTCTCTTTTGCATAACCTGATGTAATCATATATGGGATGATTGGCTTGGATAGCAGGCAGGGCAAAGTTCTTCCTCTGTATCTCGGTACACGTAAAAATAATAATGTACCAATAAACCAAACCAATAGAAGGCATGATACATTTTCTTGCAAGTGTTGCAAGTATATCGTTTTATAGAGGGCAGATAGTAGTGAAAGTTTGATGATTACTTCGGTTATGACCTTATCACTTTCAGATGAAATTAATGTCTAGCTGAATTAAACATAGTTCTGTATGAAACACAAACAGTAGTTGTACTGAATCAGAATCATCAACTTTTATTTATCAAAGTAATATAAAATACAAGTCAAAACATTTGAACGCTAGGAAAATATTGTAAATTGTGCTTTTAGAAGATCTATACTAATAACTGGATAAACCAGGGCTATTCACTAAACTGTATTTGTTTTAGCTTTCTGGGGCTGGAGAGAAGATGGAGGTTTAATGAGTTCTACATATTCCCGTGAATTATTCCTGAGGTGCATTGAAAACAGATGAAGTGCAAATCCACCATCAAAAGATGTGAAATACATTAATCCTTTCAGGATGGCTCGCTTTCTGTTCTTTCACCACCTGCCTACAATGCTAGATGCTGATGAAAGACCACATGCCAACTCTTCAGACATTCCCTCCTCTCCTTTCCTCTTTCATCCCTGTCACACTGTCCCCAGGATAAAGGATCAAAGATAATTTGCTATATCCTACCACCAACCTTCATTTGGACAGTGTTTTAGTTAAGTCTGGGGAAATCCTTAAATATATTCCACCTTTCACAGAGATAAACACAAAATGCTGGACTAACTCAGCAGGTCATGCAGCATCTCTGGGGAAAAGTAATAGGTGACGTTTTGGAAGAGTCCTGACCCAAAACATCACCTATTCCTTTCCTCCAGAGATGTAGCCTGACCTGCTGAGTTACTCCAGCATTTTGTGTGTATCTTTACTGTAAACCAGCATCTACAGTTGTTTCCTACACATTCAACCTATAGCAAGCAGATTCAATTGAGTGTTTCATTGGGAAGACCATGCTCATTTATCTACATGGCAGTGAGATTTTTCCACAGTAACTTAGGGAGAATCTAATAAGTTTATACAAAAGTCTTCCTTCGCTATTTTAATAGTTACATTAATCCTTTAAAATGCTGCTATAAAACAGAAGTAATTTCATATAAGCACACAAAGCACTTCTCTGCCAACATGTCATAACACAAAATATGTGATCAATGTCCTACTGGCAAGAGCTTTAATCATTTCGAACAAAAGAACACAAAAGGACCTTGTGGAGATTCAAGTCTCACAAGTAACATATTATAACAAAACATGATCTAATCAATATTCCATTTTCTCAAATTGCAAATCGTAACAAATGTGCTTTTTTTTTTTGCACAATGTACATATTTTAAAAAAATGCAATGTCTTTCTAATTAATCTTGCTAATCTGATACGTCACCATAGTTTCCAATGTTGCAACAATGACAACAACATTTTTCACTTGGCTGTAAAGCACAATGACACATCCTGAAATTGATGGGAAAAGGTCATCCCATTTAAAAAAATATTGAAACCCAATTTAATATTGTGTGTTATTTCCAAATTGAATTCCAAAATAAAAACCAACAAAATCCCAGAGTCAACAATCACAAATATAAAAATAAGTTGCTCAAATCAGTTTGAAGACGGGTCCCAACCCAAAACATTATCTATTTTTTTCTCCAGAGATGCTGCCTGACCCGCTGAGTTACTCCAGCATCTTTGTGGCTTTGTTTGCTCAAATGGCTTCTTGCCTTTGATTGTGTTCTGTTACATAAGCTTTGACATTATTGCCTGCAATCACGAGGAAGACAGGAATTAAGCATCAATGTTTTGGGAGCTGAGAGAAGGTTTATACACGTCATTGTGGCCATGTTGTGCTTGGAGTAACATCTATCCACTACTGAAACTATTATGTTCTCCGACCACTCTGGACTCCCTGGTCCTCTTCCCTCTCCATCTCTGACGCTCATCACTATATCTATTTCATCTAGAATCTACAAATATTGGTCTCCAAGGCCGATTTTCAAGTGAAAATCATGTACTTTATGCATGTATCGAGATTGATGCAGTCAATGCCTTTGAATCCTGTGACCTGATAAGCATGATTTATTTTAACACAAATAGAATGCATCAATAATACATTTCAATTATTTCAATACTCAAATTTATTGTGCATTCAGACTTCCTAAAAGTACAACCTGGAAGCATCTTCATTCATTTTTCTCTCCAGACGCATTTTGAGTTCTGACACCAGTGCGTTGTTGATGTTCGAGCCCGTCTTGCCCTTTGATTGCTGGGGGACAAAGCTTCTTTTGGGACTGATGGTCCCTGACACGGATGGGATGTCTCGTTTGGGCTTATGGAGTCTGGTTGGGTGCGTAGATATGGGTGGTGGAAGCATAGGTGCTCTTGGCAAAGCCAGTTGAAGTGCTGGGTGGTTGTTGAGGCCGCTGACAGTCTGCAGGTGCGGGTCGCCCGTTGAAGTCATGAAGCTGCCTCGCGTTTGGGTCGACTTCTTGCTCTGGAACCACTTTGATCGTCGTGCCTGCAGCTTCCAGCCAGACCGTCGCTTTATGATGCGTCTCACTGGGCCAATTCTATTGGACTTCTTGTTCCGCCAGAACATCACCGATGAAATCATGACAGTCAGAATCACAAAAAAGCCAATGATTCCAGCTACCACTCCTACCACTTGCATTGGGTTATCTTTAGATTGCAACAAAAAGTCAGCCAAATGCCCGTTGCCAGCAGTCTGTAAAAGAGTACAAAAATAACAAGAGATTTAGTCCAAAGGACACGTTGGATTGGAGCTGGTTTTCTGTGTTGTATGACTCTGACTGTGTGGCTTCATCACTCTACGAGACAGAGAAAACTGCAACTTACTGAGATACATGACACTGGATTTCTGCCGTTCCATTGGCATAGACCCAGTGTAGAGTAACTAGGCCATCACAATGCCCCACTGGGTCTATTTTCTGCATCCATTGGATTGAGTTTGAGTGGAAGTATGGCCCAGCTCTGTCACTAATCAGCCACATTCTCTCATGCTGGTCCTTTGACAATTTTTCGGATCTTGCAGCTTGGGTGTACACGGGACATTTTCGCAGTTTTCCAGAACATCAGGGCAGAGATAATCATTGTTACAGAAACGATGAGAATGATTGTGCTCACACAAATCCTAAATATTCTCCATGGCTGGTTCCTTAGACCCAAAATATATGAGTTTAGCCTTGATTTAATCTGGAAATGTTAAAACATCAGAGTTCAGTGATGCTGATCAGAATGTTTGAGCAAACTTAGTGCTCGTTTATTTTAGTTTAGTTTAGTTTAGGTTTGAGGTACAGCGCGGAAACAGGCCCTTCGGCCCATCGAGTCCGCGCCGACCAGCGATCCCCGCACATTAACACAATCCTACACACGCACACAAGGGACAATTTACACATACTGAACACCAAGCCAATGAACCTACAAACCTGTACGTCTTTGGAAGGTGGGAGGAAACCGAAGATGTCGGAGAAAACACACGCGGTCACGGGGAGAACGTACAAATTCCCTTAGAAACATAGACATAGAAACATAGAAAATAGGTGCAGGAGTAGGCCATTCGGCCCTTCGAGCCTGCACCGCCATTCAATATGATCATGGCTGATCATCCAACTCAGTATCCTGTACCTGCCTTCTCTCCATACCCCCTGATCCCTTTAGCCACAAGGGCCACATCTAACTCCCTCTTAAATATAGCCAATGAACTGGCCTCAACTACCTTCTGCGGCAGAGAATTCCAGAGGTTCACCACTCTCTGTGTGAAAAATGTTTTCCTCATCTCGGTCCGAAAAGATTTCCCCCTTATCCTTAAACTGTGACCCCTTGTTCTGGACCCCTTGTCCCTAGTCGGGATCGAACCCGGTCTCTGGTGCTGCAAGCTCTGTAAGGCAGCAACTCTACTGCTGCTCCACCGTGGCCACTCTGAGATCAGTTTTATGATGGTAATAATCCATCACTGATCTATGCATTAAGGCAAGGTAGCCACAAAATGCTGGAGTAACTCAGCGGGCCAGGCAGCATCTCTGGAGAGAAGGAATGGGTGACAGTTCGGGTCGAGACCCTTCTTCTTTAAGGCAATCGGTTTCCCTGCTGCAGCTTTCAATCAATCAATACATGTATTCCTCCATTTGAGCAACACTTGTTTAAAGTTAAAGGCACAATATAATACATGCATGCACAATTTTAATGTTTGGGTAATTTGACTTTTTATCTCATTGAGCCTGAGATTGTGGCTCTCATCCTCTATGCATGTTAGCTCAGCACTACCCTTCTCCACACTATACCTTGTACCACCAAACCACTCCGCGGCACAGATCCCTAAACCCTTCACTGTTTGGTAGAGGAGTGAAAGAACATAATAATCTTCAACGAGAGCTTTCATCTCATATTGACAAAGAACTGCGCTGGGGACAAATGATCTTTCTAAATTAATACCATTATATGCTTCAAAGCAACTTTGGCTAATGCAATAGATAAGAGAATTCCAAGTGTGAAGATCATCTCTATTAGAGGGTAGTGCCAGGTAGGTTGCGGGTAGGTTTGGAGGGTCGACATGTGGCTGGGATGGGGGCAGGAGAGGAGATTAACTCAAGGATATCCATGTATAATTTTACATATTTACACTCCTAGCTTGCGTGAAGCCGCAAGGAGTTGAATTTTCCATTTTGAAGCTCTGTATGTTCGTTTGGGAGAATGGAACTATCTCGATCTGCCTCACTTTTCCACTTCACTTTTTAAAGATGTCAAATGTGCGGGTGTGGAGACCCAGCACGTGAACCTGCTGCCAATAAAGAAGATCTCGTCATTGACACAACATGCGGCACGGTGGCGCAGCGGCAGAGTTGTTGCCTTACAGCGCCAGAGTCTCTAGTCCTGCTAGGGGGCAGCATTGTATTCACGTTCATTAGTGATAGGAGCAGAATTAGGCCATTTGGCCCATCAAGTCTACGCTGCCATTTAATCTTCTGAATATTGATGCATATAATATAATCATGGCTGATCTATCTTCCCCTCTCAACCCCATTCTCCTGCCTTCTCCCCATAACCCCAGACACCACAACTAATCACGAAGCTATCCATCTCTGCCCTAAGCATAGCCATTGACTTGACCTCTATAGCCATCTGTGACAATGAATTATTACATGGATCGTATGTACAACATCACGAATGCACACTTACCTCCTCCGTGATGTCAATTCTCACGACTGCTGTGGTGCTGAAGGAAGGCGAGCCTCTATCTTTAGCTTGCACCACCAGTGACCAGTGGCCACCCCTGGTCTTGGTTATGTTGTGAATGACCTCCAGGGACCTGATGTAGGACTTCAACATGATCTCCCCTGTGGCTTGGTCGATGTCGAAGACATTGGCTGGGTCTCCTTGCATTATCGAGTAGTCTACAATGTTGTTCGGTTCCTCAGCATCCTCGTCTTTGGCCTGCATTTAAAAGTTTGGCTCAGGTGACTCAATTACTTCTCTCCAACACTCTCACATGGAGCAGGGAATAGAGGGATCCAGCAGAAATGGGAAACAGGTAGTAATGAGAAATGTTTGGGTGGGCTAGGACTGAGAGGGCTGACAGGGTATTTAGTTGGGGCAGAAGGGACCTCAAGGGAGTAATTAAGAATTACTTACTTTCCTTAATGGAGGGGCCAAAAAATTAGGGTGAGTAGATGAGGTAGACAGTCAAAACCTTTTTCCCAGGTGCAAATGACAAACACTAGAGGCATGGCTTTAAGGTGAGACGGGGCGAAGTTTAAAGGAGATGTGCTGGGCAATGTGAGAAATTTGGCAGCAGAATCAGCACGTTCTACTTGTGTGACCATTTTAGTTTCCTTTCACGTACCAAAGACCTGTAGTTGTTTGGTTAATTATCCGTTGTAGGTTTCCTCCAGTTTATATCCGAGTGGTAGAATTTGGGAGCAGTCGATGGGAATGTGGTGAGAAAATGTGATTAGTGAGGGATTAGTGAATGGCCCTCTATAAACAAGGCGGGAATCCTGATCTTCCAATCTACCTCATAGCGGCCTTGTACTTTTCAAAATTATGCACTTTCCCTGTAATTATAATGCTATAACAATGTCACACTATATTCTGCACTCTGGTATTTTTTTTGTCCCTTTGTACTATCTGTTGGACATGTGTACAACCTGATTTTACTCATGTACAGTATCATTTCACTGGATAGCACTGTTTTTTCCACTGTATCTCATGCAGGTGACAATAATAAATCAGTACCAATGTAATTCCTCAATCTATTAAAGCTCTGCCTAATGGTTCAAATCCAGAGTCCTGTGCTCTGTGACACCTCATATTATTACAAGACAAACATATATAGTTTGTAAGGTCTATAAATTCTGATCTAATGCATCCATTTGCATACTCGGGCAAAACAAATGTAACTCATTATTTTGTACTGGTTGCATACCTCAACTTTTACAGGTGATCCGATAATCATAACTTTGTCCAAAACGTTCTCTGTAAATTCCGGATAGTGGTCGTTAACATCGAGAACTGTTACAAAGACCTCGGCCAAGCTGTGCTTCCCTTCCACATCATCTGCTTTGATGTGAAAATTGTACTTGGACTGTTCTTCAGCATCTAGCTCGGCCCAGGGCTGAGTGTAAATAACGCCTGTGCTTGGGTGAATCAGAAATCTGTAAGGCAAGAATGCAAGAAAATAATGCTAATCATTCATTCCCTCTAAAACATAAACTTTCATGGAGTCACAGAGCACAAAAACAGTCTACTTGCCCTTGCCGACCAAGATGCCTCATATACATTAGTACCACCTGCCTGCATTTGGCCCATATCCTTCTAAACGTTTCCTATCCATGTACTGTGGCATCACCTGATGGTCAGGCCACTTACTGTCGAACCCTCGTCAGTGGTTGTGAGGGCTGTCATGTGACGTCATGGGTTAAGGAGAGTGTCCTGCTGTATCAGCAGATCTTAACTTGAGTTCATCAGTCAACAGGTAGCTGAGCTCGAGTCAACACCTTCGCTCAGCAATGAATAAATATGTTACAGAGTTCCAAACGCACATCTATGTCAAACTTACCTCACCAAATAAAGTAACTGATCACAAAGTTTGGACTCGCTACAGTACTTGTTCAAATATCGTTTAAAATGTTGTGACAATACCTACCTCAATGACCTCGTCTGGCAGCCCCTTCCATACCCACACCACCCTTTGTGTGAAAATGTTGCTCCTTTAGCCTCCTATTAAATCTTTCCCCTCTCACCTTAAATCTATATCCTCTGGTTCTTGATTCTACTTTGGGTAAAAGGCTCTGAGCATTTACCCTATCTATTCCCCGCATGATCTTGCACACAATTGCCGGAGGAACCGAAGATAGACACAAAAAGCAGGAGTAACTCAGCAGGACAGGCAGCATCTCTGGAGAGAAGGGTTGGGTGACGTTTCGGGTCGAGACCCTTCTTCAGTGGGTTAGGCAGCATCTATGGAGAAAATGGATAGGTCATGTTTCCAGTCTTGAGATGGGTCCAGATTCACCACCTATGCATTCCCTCCACAGATGCTGCCTGACCTGCTGAGTTTCTCCGGCACTTTGTGTTTTTGCTCAAGATTCGGGCATCTGTAGTTGCCGGTGTCTTCATTCCCTCCACCCTTCAACAGTGGGTGAACAGCTTGTCGTCTACAAGATATGCTACAGGGTTACTCCAATGGCATCTCCTAAACCCATGATCCCTACCACGGGTAAGGTCCAAGCAGATGAGTTGGAGAACCACTTATTGCTGGTTCCCCTCCAAATCAAATAAAACACTGATTGTCCTGTGGCGTTGCATTTAATCTTCCTGTACAGCTATAATAATTTTATTATTCTGGTTCTGGTTAATAAATAAACACGTTTAATGCTTGATCATTTTCAGACATAGTCAGGGGTGAAAAAGGAACCATGCAGTGTAACTGCGTGGCCACTAGGTGGAGAGCTAATGCAACAGGCATAGACATATCCAGTTCAAAATCTGATTTTAAAACAAATATTTATTTTTACAATTTTAAAATTTTAAAATTTTACAATATTACTCTGAAATTACAGCAACATCGATGTATTATAAAGTGCCATTATTGCTCTATTGATCAAACAATGTTGTCTGTTATTTGTGCAGCTTAATCAATGATACCAGTGTTCAGTTTAGGTTATTGTCACGTGTACCGAGGTACAGTGAAAAGCTTGTGTTGTGTGCTAATCAGTCAGCAGAAAGACAATACATGATTACAATCGAGCCAGTTGCAGTGTACAGATACATGATAAGGGAATAATGCTTAGTGCAAGGTAAAGCCAGCAAAGTCCGATCAAGGATAGTCCGAGGATCACCAATAAGGTGGATAGATAGTAGTTCAGCACTGTTCTCTGGTTGTGGTAGGATGATACAGTTGCCTGATAACAGCTGGGAAGAATCGGGCTCAAATCAAAATGACTCAAACCCCACTGATTGTCCACAGACATGGAGTCGCTTCAAGCTGAACAAAGATCTGCTGCAAATGGTCCTCACAATAAATGTGTTGGCCTGTTAAATGTCTGGGGAAACTATTCTGATGCTCAATGTAACTTGACCGTTGGATATCGAACAGATTCCCGTCCCGTGTGATTTAGTTTCGGGGGTGGGAACTGCCCCATTTAATCCTACAGCGACTTTGAGGAATAATATTACTTACAGATCTGCTCCCGCTCCATGTATAGAGTACTTGACTTCTCCCCACATTTCTGAGTCGGGGTCGTTTGCCTAAGAAGATAAACAAAATCCAAATGAATGACAAAGTTCCTTCTACATCATCACGTATTTGGTTGGTTATTTACTAATCTATTGTGAAAGTAATAACCCAAGATTTGACACCATCAGAAGACGGTTGCTTTAGATATCTGAACATAGTACCCAGAACTTGATTAGTACGGGTGTCAAGGGTTATGGGGAGAAGGCAGGAGAATGGGGTGTGGAGGGAGAGATTGATCAGCCATAATTGAATGGCCGAGTAGACTTGATGGGCTGAATGGCCTAATTTTATCCTATCCCTTATGATCATGAGAGATATTATGAGAACAGTACAGCACAGGGACAGGCCCTTCGGCCTCCGATGTCTGTGCCGAACATGATGCCAAGTTAAACTAACATCCTCTGCCACATATGGTCCATGTCCTTACATTCCCAGTGCCTATTGAAAAGCCTCTTAAACATTACTATTGTATCTGCCTCCACCCACCACTCCTGGCAGAGTGTTCCAGGTTCCCGCCGCCTTCTGTGTAAAAAACGTTCCCCTCTGGACTGTTCGCTTGTCGATAATTTCAGCCATCCGTTTGCTTCTGCCTTGTCCTGCAACATTGACGGATGCAAGTAGCGATAACTCTGAGGAACCAACCTAGCTACCAACATGAGAGCAAAAGGATTTGTGTATAGGAGCAGGGAGGTTCTACTGCAGTTGCACAGGGTCTTGGTGAGACCACACCTGGAGTATTGTGTACAGTTTTGGTCTCCAAATCTGTGGAAAGACATTCTTGCCATAGAGGGAGTACAGAGAAGGTTCACCAGACTGATTCCTCAGATGTCAGGACTTTCATATGAAGAAAGACTGGATAGACTCGGCTTGTACTCGCTAGAATTTAGAAGATTGAGGGGGGATCTTATAGAAACTTACAGAATTCTTAAGGGGTTGGACAGGCTAGATGCAGGAAGATTGTTCCCGATGTTGGGGAAGTCCAGGACAAGGGGTCACAGTTTAAGGATAAAGGGTAATTCCTTCAGGACCGAGATGAGAAAAACATTTTTCACACAGAGAGTGGTGAATCTCTGGAACTCTCTGCCACAGAAGGTAGTTGAGGCCAGTTCATTGGCTATATTTAAGAGGGAGTTAGATGTGGCCCTTGTGACTAAAGGGATCAGGGGGTATGGAGAGAAGGCAGGTACAGGATACTGAGTTGGATGATCAGCCATGATCATATCGAATGGCGGTGCAGGCTCGAAGGGCCGAATGGCCTACTCCTGCACCTATTTTCTATGTTTCTATGTTTCTATGAGAGGGATTTGTATTGAAGCAGAACAAATTTAAACCGTTGCATTTGCTTACACGTTGGAAATCTCTTTCACAGCAAACAATGGAAGCAGAGTTTTGATATTTTTAAGGCGGTGTTAGACCGATACTTGGTAAGCAAGGAAATTAATGTAACAAGGAAGTGGAGCTGAGACGTGCAATCAGATCAGCCAGGAGTAATCATAAGGGAAACACAAAAGATCGCATGTGCTGGAATCTTGAGCAAAAAACAAAATGCCGAACGAACTCAGCAGGTTAGACAGCATCTGAGGAGGAAAATGGAAAGGTGACATTTTGGCTTGGGTTCCTTCTTCAGATCTTAATTTTGAAGGGATGAGTTGCTAGTTAATCCCGTTTATATATTTAGGAAGGAACTGCAGATGCTGGTTTAGACCAAAGATAGACACAAAATGTTGGTGGTCTGAAGAAGGGTCTCCACCCGATAGGTCACCTGTTCCATCTCTCCAGAGGCGCTGCCTGTCCCACTGAGTTACTCCAACAATAACCTCGATACCTGTTGTATTGTTGGGTAGAAACACCTCAGGGATGGAAACCTGCCACACCTATCTGGTCTGGTCTACTTGCTCCTCCTGTTCTACTGCATGGTTGCCTCAGACTGCCTCTGGGCAATGAGGGATAGGCAATACTTTGCAAAATTGGGGTGACACGGGGGCACAGCTGCCTTCCAGTGCCTGATCCAGACCACAGGTGCTGTCTGTATGGAGTTTGTACGTTCTCCCCGTGACCTGCGGGGGTTTCCTCTAAGATGTTCAGTTTCCTCCCACACTCCAAACACGTACAGGTTTGTAGGTTAATTGACTTGGTCTAAATGTAAAATTGTCCCTAGTGTGTGTAGAATAATGTGCAGGGATAGCTGGTCGGTGCGGCCTCAATGGGCCGAAGGGCCTGTTTCCACGCTGTATCTCTAAAATTAAATTAAACTAGCCACTGATATTGACAACTCAAGAACAATAAGAAAATAGCTGGTGTAACGAGGAATGACTTCTTGAGCAGAGGGCCTGAATAAGTAGAGGAATCGAGGATCAGAGGACATAGGTTTAAGGTGAAGGGGAAAATATTTATTAGGAATCTGAGGGGTAACTTTTTCACACAAAGGGTGATGGGTGTATGGAACAAACTGCCAGATGGGGTAGTTGAGGCTGGGATTATCCCAATGTTTAAAAAACTATTAGACAGGTACATGGATAGGACAAGTTTGCAGGGATATGGATCAGACGCAGGCAGGTAGGGCTAGTGTAGCTGGGACATGTTGGACGGTGTGGGCAAGTTGGGCCGAAGGGCCTGTTTCCCCACTGTATCATTCTATGACTCTATGACCCAGCGTTAATAACAATGTGCTTTTGATAGCTGCCCCCAACATTTATGTTCTATCCCAAGGCAATTAACCGAGTGGATCAAAAAGCACAGGCAGGATTGATGAATGGAGCTGAAGGGATGTTAAGGCACAGGGCACAGGTCACAGGGTTTTGGGTGAACATGTGGGGAGATTAGTTAGGAGAATGCAGTGAGAGGTTTTGCTCATTATCCAGGCAGGTCATATCACTCATGAACACACAAGTTGTGCAAAAGAGAATACAAGTGCAGAAAGTGCCACAACGAGGTAGATTCTGTACAGTTTAGCTGGCTTTCAACTGCAGAGCTATCAGTTTATGTACAAGAGAGTTGTTCAAGAATGCAGCATAAACATAGACTTACTGAGACACAGATAACAGGAGAGCCCCCGGGTGAATTTTCAGGAATCCGTGCGACGTAGAAAGCTGATGTGAATTCGGGAGTGTTGTCGTTTGTATCCACGATGTGAACGATAATGTCGGCTGTTGAACTGAACTGTTCTGGGGTATCCGACTCAGCAGCGATGAGCTGAGAGGAGGAGAGAAGCATGTTCACTGAAGATCATGATGACAAGAGCAATCCAGGGAATTACAGAAGGGTTAAGGGGCTGTCTCACTTGGGCGACCTAATTGGCGAGTTTAGAAGAGTTTAGGAGAGTTTGAAAAAATGACATGTTGAAGACCTCCTTCCACCTCCTTCGACTATGTTGAAGACCAGCTTCGACCAGCTACGACTAGCTTCGGGAAAATTGGACACCGAATAGTGGAGAGTGAAGACAACCTCCTTCGATCTCCTTCGACCTCCCTTCGACTATGATGAAGACTATCTACGACTACCTTCGACTACCCTCGATTACCTACGACTAACATGCCGACCTACTACGACTAAACCTACGAGTAAAAAAAGTATCGATTTTTTCCATGGCGACCTTTTTTTACTCGCGGGCATTTTTTAACATTATGAAAAAACGCCGCGACCTAGCTGAGGCCTCGAGTACGCGGAGACCACTCTCGAGCATGATGGAGAGTTACGAAGACCTCCTACGACCTCGTGTCGACCATGTTGCGAGTATGAATCGAGGGCAAACTCGCCAGAACTCGCGGATTAGGTCGCTCAAGTGGGACAGGCCCTTTAGATTGAGGTACATTGAAAAGAACAAAAAAGCCTTGGGCCACTGAGTCCGTTTGACTATCGTACTCATTTATACTAAACCTATGCTAATCCCATTTAATTTTCCACATGCCCCCTCTCCCCCTCTCCTCTTCCAGGGGATGCTGTCCAAGCCCCCCCCCACTCTCCACTTATAACTGAAACACTCCATCTCCATGTTCACAGTCAACAGAGATCTCGAGACTCACATACCTGAAAAGTCAACATTTGGGATTTCTCGTAGTCAATGGCAGTCGAGTTCTCCACTATTAGTGTGACTTGGGCTTCACTCAGGACGGTTTGGGGAATAACTCTGAATCTTCCACCAGCGCCCACCAACGTGAGGATGAATTGTGAGTTTGGCCCCTGAAGCAGAAAGAAAGATTTATTACAGACGTATTAGTTCTCCATTAAATGGTGCAGAGATCCTGTTCTTAGGAAGATTTTGGCAAAATCCTTACTTGCATTTCTTCCTTGGAATGGAAGAAAATGTTCAAGGTCTCTACACGAGTTTAATCGGAACTGTTAGGAGGTGCCGTTGGATGATCAGCCATGATCATATTGAATGGCGGTGCAGGCTCAAAGGGCCAAATGGCCTACTCCTGCACCTATTTTCTATGTTTTCTATGTTTCTATGTGCCATGGTAAATGTGATTATATCAAGTATTTGTGAGAATTGATAAGTAGTTCAGTAAAGTTCATTGGTTTGGTTAAGAATTAAGAGGAACATTCGCAACAGTAAGAGAATGAAATGACTGAGATAATCTGGCCCTTTCAATGTAAACTTTATAGCCCTGTCCCACGGTACGAGTTCATTCCAAGAGCTCTCCCGAGTTTATAAAAAATCAAACTCATGGTAAGCACGGAGAATGAACGTAGCGGGTACGTCGGAGCTCGGGGACGTCTCTTAGCGGCTCGTAACGCTAACGGCAGGTACTCGGGAAGACTCGCTAACGGCAGGTAATCTCGGGAAGACTCGTGAAGATTTTTCAACATGTTGAAAAATGTCCACGAGAGCCCCGAGTACCTACGAGCGGCCATTACCGTAAATCTCCGAGGTTGAATGAGCTCGTACAGTGGGACAGGGCTTTAAACCTATTCTGCATTTACATCAGTCATTGAATAACAGAGGAATACAAAATAAATATTTAACCCAGTAGATGGCAATATATCCAAGAAATAATTTCAAGCTAGGCTGTTGCATAAGTTCTGACATAAATTACTTTGCAGTCCTCCACAAACGTATATAAATATACTTTCATTTAGTGTTGCTGGTGGTGGTTTCGTCAGTGGCATGGTACAATTCACTGTAGTAAAACAAGTAGGCCAACCTGATCATAATCTTTCACTGTTATTTTCAGTCCACGTAGTATTTCTCCCTCTGGCGGGTGCTCAGACATTGTGATCTCGAATTGCGACTGGGGTCCATGCTCGCCATAGAAGGTGGGCTGGTGGTTGTTGATATCCACCACTTGGATGGTCACTATGGCTGTCATAAACGCCAGCATGTCCACCTCTGGACTGACTTCTGAAGCCTTGAGCAAAACACAGGGAATATATTTAATGAGTTACATCTGGGTGATCGTTTTTGTTTGTGAATAACAGTGTGAGCGATTGCCAGTGGATATAGGACTGTGGAATGGATTAATAGATGATATCACCAATTTGTGCCCACCTGGCTCAGGTGCAAGAACATCAAACATAGAAGATAGAACATAGAACTGTGCCGCATGCGAACAGACTCTTCGGCCAGCTACATGGATAGGAAAGGTTGTAGAGGGATGTGGGCCCAATGCAGACAAATGAGACTAGCTTAGATGGATGTGTTGGGCCAAGGCGCATGTTTCCGTGCTGAATGACTCTATGTCTGTGCTAAACATGATGCCAAGACGATGAGATGATTGTCAGTAAGGGCTTGTACAACGCTGGACTTTTGCTCTTGTCAATGTAAATGGGGGGGGGGGGGGAATCTAGAACTTTGGGCACCTAATTTCCCAATCCATGGTTCATACACATGCGTTTCCCACTTGAGTAGCCAACTCACGAAATCATCTCACAGACGCCCAGATATCTTCACGATAAAGTGAGACACAACGTCACATACAACCGGATGAGGCATTAAATGTCAGAGCAAACAGTATCCAAGGTTGTCCATCAGATCCAATTCCCACTCACCTGAACTAATAGTTTGTAAACATCCTTCTGAAGATGTTCTGTACTTTGCAGAAGAGTGATGACCCCACTTGTATTATTTATTTCAAAGGATCCATCATTGCCTGATAACAAGGTCAAAAGTAAGTGTACCCAAATCATGAAAAATCCCATGTTTACTACATTAAAGAAGAGTCATACAACAATTTAGACTTACGAGGATGTTGCCAGGACTCGAGGCCTGAGGTAAAGAGAGAGGTTGAGCAGGCTAGGACTTTATGGCTTGGAGTACAGGAGGATGCAGTGTGAGGTATATACTGTAAGAGCAACAGACTGTATATAGAGATGTATCACATCACAAGGAGAAAAGACCGGGTGGATGCACTTTTGCCCAGTGTAGGGGAATCGAGAACCGGGGAACATAGGTTTAAGGTGAAAGGTGAAAGATTTACTAGGAACCTGGGGGGAAGCTTTTGTACACAGAGGGTGGTTGGTTTATGGAATGAACTGCTGGAGGAGGTGGTTGAGGCAGGTACTATCATAAAGTTTAAGGGACATAGGAACATGTACATGGATAGGATAGAATTAGAGGACTATGGGCAAAGCACAGGTAGGTGGAACTAGTGTGGATGGGGCATGTTGGTCGGCATGGGCAAGTTGGCCCAATGCCAGTTTCCACACTGTATGACTACGCGACTCTATCACTCTATAACATGGAGCCCAACTTGCCCATGTCAACCAAGATGCACCATCAAATCTAGTCCCACCTGCCCACGTTTGGCCCATGTCCCTCTAACCATTCCCAATCCATATACCTGTCCAAATGTCTGTTGAATGTTGCAATAATTACAAATGTTATGAAATTTGTTGTAAAAATGTTTACAATTAAAATTTATATCCCTGTCGATATTCTCTATCTCTGGTTGAGGGCACTCACAAGTCATGGTTTTCAAACTCAGGATTTATTCACCAAAAAGGCAATAGTGTTATTGCTGACCCATTCCATGACTCCATGAAGTCCAAAAAGGAAAAAATATATAATATTTCTGAATATGGTGACTGTAGACTTGACCCAGTTGACTGATGTGGGAGATTGCAACCTTCATGTGGTCCGCCCTGTTTCGACGAATGCAATCAACCTGGTGTGCACAATCAAATAAGATCAAATAGAACAAGTTGTCCAAGAATTTTAGGCTGTGCACGCTACACACAAGAAGAAGGTCCAGTTGACTGGGTCTAAAAGGCCAGGCTGCCAAGGCTTACAACAGATATAACAATAGAGATACTTATCTTGTGTTATTCCCTTACCATGTGCAATCGAGTAATGGATTGGGTTCGGGTTCCCCCTGTCTCCATCGTGAGCCGCCACACTAAGTATTTCCGAACCCTGGAAGTAAAATCGAACGATGTAAACTGCTTAAGACTCCACGATATGATTACAGTGAGTACCATCTACAGAATACACTGCAGTTCCCCAGATTCCCCCCGATGCAGGAGCTTGATCGCCCCAACGCGGACGGCCCGATCGCCGGCTACGGGAATAAGATCGTCCCGTCAACGGAAGGCTCGAGGCCCTCGACATCGGGAGAACAAAGAAGGGAAGAGATCTAACTTTTTTATCGCCTTCCAACACAGTGAGGAATGTGGAGGAGTCACTGTGGTGGATGTTTATGTTAAAATGTATTTTGTGTGTTCTGTTGCTTTTATTTGTATGACTGACTTGGCAAATGAAATTCCTGGTATGTTGCAAAACATACTTGGCTAATAAAGTATTATTGTATTGTATTGTTACTATACTAGCACCACCCGATCTTTACCATCAAGGGTAAGGATAGCAGGCGTATGGGAACAACATCACCTCCACAAGGCGGTACAGTGAATCAGCATCTAGAGCTGCTGTCTCATAGCCTCAGATACCCAGGTTCGATCCTGAACGTAGATGCACTGTATGTAGAGTTTGCACGTTCTCCCTGTGACCACGTGGGTTTCTTCTACGCAATACGGTTTTCTCCCACATATCAAACACGTGCTGGTTTGTAGGTTAAGTGGCCTCTGTAAATTGTCCCTAGTGTGCCTAGGGAGTTGGTGAAAGTGGGGTAACCTGGAACTAGTGTGAACAGGTGATCGATGGCCGGCATTGACTCGGTGGGATGAAGGGCCTGTTTCCCAGCTGTATCTTTGAATCGAAACAAGAGCTTTTCACTGTACACGTGACAATAAACTAAACTGAAAACGCCACCCAGCTCGGTTAGGAAATATATCACCTTTTGTTCAACGACTTTGGGGCTAAACCCTGGAACACTCTTCCAAAGACAGCTCATCTTCTCCAGCTCGGTTTGGAATGGACAATCTACATCCTAAGAATGACGGAATAAAAGTGATCCAATTGAGACAACCATTAACTTACGGGCTCTGTGTCTTCATACACATATCCAAAATACGGGGTGCCGGTGAATACAGGAGGGGTGTCCTGCACATCTTCAACGTTAATTGTTACTGTGGCAGTTGATGAGCAGATCTGATGCCTTCCTCTGTGTTTCCCCCCACCATCCTATGGGAAAAGTGATATCAAACATGCATTTCCATACAGACATTGGGATTTCCCCCGAGTCTTATATTCCCCAACATGCTGTAAAGTTGTCGGCTTACCTTGGTGATCACGGTGACAAAATGAACCCTGGATTTCTCGAAATCCAAAGTTGTGCTGGGCTTTATTTGAATAACTCCACTGTATCGGTCAATGGTAAATTTGCTCTTGCGCATGTTCTGATAGGAGTTAAAACAAGGGTCGGAAAAAACTTAGAGAGTAGATCAAACAAAGAACATCTAAAGTCTTTGTTGAAGAGCAGGAAGGGATATCTTTAAGAACAAGACCAACATTAACAATAAACAATTATTATTGTAATATAATGCAACATCAGAAACCAGGGAACGCTGGAAATGTTTAACAGGTTGGGCAGCTTGTGTGCAGAGAGAGTAACACAGATTCAATGTTGCAGGTCATATCATCTACTGCAAAACATACACAATATTTAGGTCACCTGCGTTTAGTTTTACTTTTTTGTTTGGAGATACAGTGAAGAAAAGGAATCTTCGGCCCACTGATTCCGCACCGACCAGCGATCCCCGCACATTAACACCGCCCTATACACATTTACAGGGACAATTTACACTTATATGGGGGAAAAGCAGGAACGGGTTACTGATTTAGGATTTAAGAAGGAACTGCAGATGCTGGAAAATCGAAGGTACACAAAAATGCTGGAGAAACTCAGCGGGTGCAGCAGCATCTATAGATGCTGCTGCACCCACTGAGTTTCTCCAGCATTTTTGTGTACCTACTGATTTAGGATGATCAGCCATGATCTTATTGAATGCCGGCCGGTGCTGGCTCGAGGGGCCGAATGGTCTACTCCTGCACCTATTTTCTATGTTTATATGACCTGAACTGTACAGAGTATTCTCAGGGTGGATATTTCTTCCACAACTTCCCACAGTGTCCTCGGGGACATTTGACCAGTTCCCTCCTTACATTTATTTTCATTCATCACAGTTCCTTTGTTAGAAAGACCAACCTGCAGAAAGTAGGTGACACTGCCTCCAGATCCATTGTCTTTGTCCACAGCATATACCTTGAAGATACTGGCCCCAGGTGGTGCGTTCTGTCCCAGCCAGGAATAAAATGACCATTAATTGTCAAACATCTTTGTAATAAATACTTGTCCTCTACCAAAGGAGGAATCCCAAAGTTTGAACAGCATCTTACCTCAGGTACATTAATGATGTAAGGTGTCTTAATAAACTCCGGGCTCTCATCATTAGCATCTGTTACAAGTATCCGAACCGTTTCGACAACCTATAGGCATAAAGGTAGTTTAGTTTATTGTCACGTGTACCGAGGTACAGTGAAAAGTCTTATGGGCCTGTCCCACTTACGTGACTTTTTCGGTGACTGCCGGCACCCGTCATGGGTTGTTGCAGGTTGGCGAAAATTTTCAACATGTTGAAAATCCAGCGGCGACCAGAACAAGGTACGACTCTTTGGGCGACTACTCACGACCAGACAGGATTCACCCCGCGACATGTCGCCAGGGTGTCGCCTGTATGGTCGTGAGTCGTCTCCTCAGTCGCCCAAAGAGTCGTAGCGTCTTTCTGGTCGCCGCTGAAATCAGTGGGCCGAAGGGCCTGTTTTCACTCTGTATCTCTAAACGAAACTAAATTCCAGAATTACAAAGGCAAAGTATTTCCAAAAATGTGGTCATAAAATTGCAGATGACGCAACGATTGGTGATGGACACAGCATGCTAGAGTAACTCAGTGGGACAGGCAGCATCTCTGGATAGAAGGAATGGGTGACGTTTCGGGTCAAGACCCTTGTTCAGACTGGTGGAATTGTTGTTGATGTGGAGAGGAGAATTAGATGACAGGGTGACATCAGTCTGTTGGCGAAATGGGCTGAGACTATGCAGATATGAGATGATGCATATCTTAGGCAGTATTTGGCCGACTCACTCATGTTTCTTATGCCCTTGTGTCTTAAATTGTTCTTCTTCACATGTCAGAAATCTTACCTTATTAACACCATCAGAAATGCTGACCAGCACCTCAATTTCATCTTCTTTCTGAAAGAGGAAACACAGTTAGATGCGTTCTCAGACAAAACAAAACGTCACCTATTAGGTTGCCACCTTCCCCCCAGCTAACAAAGATCCATTCTACATTTTCCTTGAACCTCATCCCCTTTGATCTCTCGTTTTCACACCCCACCCTTCCATATCTTTATGTCTCCCTCTCCCCTGACTCTCTAAATCTTTTTTTAAATATTGACTTGGGTTTTGCTGATGTACAGATTAACCTTGAGCTTACTTTATGCTTAGTTGCAAAGGGAAACATGTTGGATTGAAACCATATGCACCAGTGCTGAGATGAATGATCAGCCCTGATGTTACTAAACTGCAGAGAAGGTGCCAAATGTCCTACTCCGTATCTACTTCTTATGTACTAAAGTTTCCTGCATTATAACAGGGATTTTACTTCAGAACCGTTATAAAATGAAATGACTACAAAGTGCATTGGGATGATCAGAGGCAGTGGAAGCTGACTTCTTTTAAAGGAATTGAATACATTTTTATGAGTAAGAGCGTAGAAGTAATGGAGATGGATTTAGTGTAGAAAGGTCAATTTAAAGTCACCAGTAATAAAAATGCACAAAAGGATGCAATGCGCTGGAGTAACTCAGCAGGTCAGGTAGCCTCTCTGGAGAACATGGAAATGTGACGTTTCAGGTCAAGACCCTTCTTCAGACTCGATGAGGGACTTGACCTGAAATGTCACCTTTCCATGTTCTCCAGAGATCTGCTTGACCTGCTGAATTACTCCAGCACTTTATCTCCTTTTGTGTATTAACCAACATCTGCAGTTTCTTGTTTCTACAATAAGCTGAAAAGCCTCCTTTGTGGGGTCAGTGTGTCGACTGAATTCTGCCAATCATTGTAAATGAAACAACGCATCCTTACCTCTCTATCCAGCTCTTCCACCAAAGTGACTTTCCCGGTTTGTGGATCCACTGAAAAATAGTTTTTCGATCCTGGTTCAAATGTCATGTCATATGCAACAGAATTCCCTTCCAGATCAGTACCATTTAAAGTGTATACATGGGACCCTAGGGAGGGATTTGAAATCATGTTTATATCATTAGGAACACATTACAGGGGAACAAGTTACACATCATTGCCTCCATTCTTCTTGTCTCTAGTGAGTTTAGGCCAATCCTACAGATTCTCTCTTCACATGCTGTTTACCCCAGGGCAGGACTTACACAGTACATGTCAGAGCCCCGGGGACTGTTGTAGAACAGAGACCTGGGGGGTAGAAGTACAGACCTCTAAAAGTGGCAACACAGATAGACAAGGTGGTGAAGAAGGCATACGGTATACTTGCCTTCATCGTTGGGATATTGAGTGCAAGATTTGGGATTTCATGTTACAGCTGTACATGTTGGTGACAATAAGATCATAAGTGATAGGAGCAGAATTTGGCCATTTGGTCGATCAAGTCTACTCCGCCATTCAATCATAGCTGATCCATCTCTCCCTCCGAACCACATCTCCAATGTTGTGTACAGTTCTGGTCACTGTTTCATAAGAAGGATGTGATTGAGCTGGAGAGATGCAGAAATGTTCAAGGATGTTTACTAGAAGGCATAGATTTAAAGTGAATGGGGAAAGATTTAACAGGGGCCAAAAGGGCAATTTTTCATGCAGAACGAGCTGCCAGAGAAAGTTGTAGGATCAGGTGTAATTACAATGTTTGAAAGATACTTGGGCAGGTTGGTGTTTGGGAAAGATTCAGAGGGATATGGACTACTATGGGCAACTGGGACCAGCTCAGGTCAGCAGGGACGTTGGGCCGAAGGGCCTGTTCCTCTAAATATTGCTTCACAAAATCCAAAGCAAGGATATTCCTCTAAGGTTATACAAGTCCAAGGCCCAGTACAATCTCCACAATTTACGAGGATGTTGCCAGGACTAGAGGGTGTGAGCTACAGGGAGAGGTTGAGTAGGCTGGGTCTCTATTCCATGGAGCATAGGAGGATGAGGGGAGAACTTATAGAGGTGTACAAAATCATGAGAGGAATAGATTGGGTCGATGCACAGAATCTCTTGCCAAGAGTCGGGGAATCGAGGACCAGAGGACATAGGTTCAAGGTGAAGGGGAAAATATTTCATAGGATTCTGAGGGGTTAACTTTTTCATGTAGAGGGTGGTGGGTGTATGAAACAAGCTGCAAGAGGAGGTAGTTGAAGCTGAGACTATCCTACCGTTGGACAGGTACATGGATAGGACAGGTTTGGAGGGTTATGGACCAAACGCAGGCAAGTGGGACTAGGGTAGCTGGGACATTGTTGGCCGGTGTGGGCAAGTTTCCACACTGTATCACTCTATGACTCTAAGTGTACAGAGCACCTTTAGCCTCAGGCAACTAACAGTCTTCTGGGGGAATTCAGCAAATGAAGCAGCATCTACGAGTGGAAAGGAATGGTCTAAGTTTCCAGTCTTTGTCTACCCACAGTACAGATCAGTGTCCGACGAGGTCAGTACAACATTCCCATTTTCCCACAACTCATCTCCATATCTGGAAAATAGTCACAAAAAGCTGGAGTGGCCCAGTGGGTCAACCTGCATTTCTGTAGAAACGTAGTGGGTGGCGTTTCGGGTCGAGACCCTTCTTCAGACTGAGGGTCAGGGGAAAGGGAAATGAGAGATATAGACGTGTTTAAGAAGGAACTGCAGATGCTGGAAAATCGAAGGTACACAAAAAAGCTGGAGAAACTCAGCGGGTGCAGCAGCATCTATGGAGCGAAGGAAATAGGCAACGTTTCGGGACGAAACCCTGAAGGAAATAGGCAATGTTTCGGGACGAAACCCGGAAGGGTTTCGTCCCGAAACGTTGCCTATTTCCTTCGCTCCATAGATGCTGCTGCACCCGCTGAGTTTCTCCAGCTTTTTTGTGTACCTGAGATATAGACGCTGATTTCGAGAGATATAGAACAAATGAATGAAACATTGGCGAAAAAGTAACGATGATGAAGGAAACAGGTCATTGTTAGTCGAGGTTTAGGCTAGGTAGCCAGAAAAGTGGAGTTGTTATGGAACAGACACGATTATATTTTGTGTGTGAATTTCCATCGCATGGTCATGTCAAAGGGCATTAAGCTTTGCAACATTTACCATGGAGGTATCTCTAACACCTACCTATAAGTGTGTCTTCAGGAATGCTCAACATAGCCATGTTCCCGTTGGTGCTGTTGGGAGCATTGTCGTAGAAATAAGGCGCATAATCTGCGTGAGCTAGCGGAAATTCAACATCGTGTTAATCAAGAAATCTCCCAGCAAGATGCATGCTGTAGGGTCTCAGCAAACAACAATCCAATAACCTCAATCCTATGAACAGTTTACTCGAAATCGTTTGAAATGTAAATAACTACCACTCATTTCTGTCACAGTGACTTCACTCAACATTATTTTAGACAATTTTGGAGCATTTTCATATTATATCTGAATAAGCAGAAGGGCTAGTTAGTTAGGTCAGTGTAATAATAACTGCAAAATATGAGTTTTTTTGTTGTAATCGACATGCATAATAACAAATGCAAATGTAGCAAGAGAAATTGTGCATTCAATCCATGAAAGGATCACAAAACATTTTCAAAGACAGCACAGAACTTTGAAACCAGAACCAGCTTCCAACAATAATACCACGTTCAATGTTAAACTACTTCAAGTCATAAGATATTATTATTAGTTATTATCACAATATTATGCATGTAGTTTTGGCTGACACACTCCATGATATAGTTATTAATTACGTAGAGGATTATTGCGGATTAGGCCACTGGTCGTTCTGAGAGAGAGCTTATTTTTAAAAATATAACGAGACCACACACTTACCAAGAGAGATGTATGTCACCGCAAATAGGATGGAAATGTAGCAAATCTCCACACGCTTCATTATCGCGCAGCAGCGGGCTTGATTTTATTGGAAGTAATCTTGATGTTATTCCAGAGGGAGCATTCTGCTGGCCCACGCAGTGTCACTGGCTTTGGACAGATGCAGCTAAGATTTTAATCCGATGACTCATAGTTCGGAGGAGACTGGAAGCTGCTTTCTTGGGTAAATCCATCACAACAGACTTAAATCTTCCATTAGGGTTTAGGGTTATTTTATCAAACTAAAAACCTGATGAAATGCTTTGGTTCATTGAAGTGCGCTGCAATTTCACGTGCTCACAAAACTAATGGATCTTCTCACCTGTCAACTTGTGAAAGTTATTTGACGGTAGGAATAATATGAAAATTCTGTCTGGTAGCACAGTGGTGCAGTGGGTAGAGCTGCTGCCTCCCAGCGCCAGAGACCCAGGTTCAATTCTGACCTCTGGTGATGCCTGGATGGAGTTTGCAGGTTCTCCATGTGACCACGTGAGTTTCCTCCAAGTGTTCAAGTTTCCTCCCACATTCCAAAGATATCTAGGTTAATCAACATAGAGTCAGATTGATTTTATCGTGCTTGATTCATTGATTGAAAGAGACAGTCTAGAAATAGGCCCTACGGTCCATCGAGTCCACTCCGACCATCGGTCATGAATTCACACTAGTTTTATGTTACATCACCTTTGCATCCACTCCCTACACACTAGGGGCAATGAACTACAAGCCCACACGTCTTTGGAATGTGGGAGGAAACCAGAGCACCCAAAATTAAACCCATGCTGTCACAGGAAGAAGGTGCAAACTCCACACAGATAGCACCTGAGGTCAGGATCGAACCTGGGTCTCTGATGTTGTGAGGCTTCCCCATTCACTTCATCATTCCAGTAAAGGCAAAGCCGCTTCTGAAGCCTTTTGCGGTTCAGGTTATCTTGAAATGTACTTCAGACTAATCTGCTCACCACTTAATCCCAGCCTTTTGCTCATGCCTCATCAAGCTCCCAATAGAATTAGAGTCCAGAAATCCAAAACGCTTTCAAATATAACAATAAAATAACACACATTGTTAACTATTCCATTTATTTATCCAATGCTCTGTATAAAGAGAATAACTTGCTGGCACTTTGCAGTTAACCTAATCTCTTTTTCTCTCAGCGTTCACATTGAACATCCCAGGAAAAGCAGAGCAGGCACTGTGAGAGCAATAACCGGGGTCTCAATAAGTACCAGTGTCATCCAGTTCCTATGAAAATTATGAATGTCAGGTCATGATTAAAGGTTGGGATTTGTGTTAGAAATTTATGACCATTAAGAATTTAGTTCAGACTTGAATAAATTGCTGACTGCTTAAGTATTCATATTGAATATATACATTATTAAGGCCCATCTGATGTATTTGAATCACTTCAATGAAATGCTTAAACCATTACAGAAGGTACATTTGTGGGACAATTCTGCATGAAAATCCAATATAGCTTTAATCATGAATTTTGTTCGTTTAGTTAATTTAGAGATATAGCACAGAAATAGGCCCTTCGGCCCATCGACCAGCGATCCCCCTGCACACTCACAACATCCTACAGTAGGGATAATTTATAATTATACCAAGCCAATTAGCCTACAAATGTTTACATCTTTGGAGTGTGGGAGGAAACCAGATCTCCTGGAGAAAACCCACTTGGTCACACTGGGAGAATGTACGGACAGTAACTGTAGTCAGGATCGAACCCGGGTCTCTGGTGTTGGAAGGCAGCAACTCTCCCGCCACGCCACCATGCCGCCCATTAAATAAAAAAATCTTATAGTGCAAACACAGGCCTGACTAGCACAGGTGTTGCAGTTGGAGATATCTCAGATCTGATGTACAATAATCTTATCAAGATGCAACACCATTCCTGAAGGTGTGCGGGACTGTCTCCTAGGTTGTTCCGTAGGAATCTTCACATCTGACCAGTGCAAGAAAGAGAGAAGGGAGCATGCCCAGAAAAAATGTGTAGATCTGACCATCCCAGCCAACACCATCGACCAGCGGAGAGCCAAGCCAAAGCACAACATCCCAGAAGAAAACCTTGGTCTGGGAGAATGTACACAGTAAGATATCGCATGCGTCAGCACATCTGATGTACAATTGGTTGGCCTTGTTACTGGAAGAACAGCCTCTTTGATCATGGTCCTCTCCTCTGCCAGATATATCTCTGCAACCCAGTCCCTGTCCATCCAGGGAACTATCCTTTTATTCCCACTCTTTGCTTTCAATCCTCTCACCAATTCTCAATCCACCTCAAGGTGTGCTTACCTTGAAGAAGTTCTCCTCCTCTCTCCGATGAGAGTTCTGCAACACCCTCTCTTGCTGCTCCCCCTCGGTGATCATCATCGTTATTTTTTCGCTTATCTTTCATTCATTTGTTCTGTATTCCTCTCCATCACCATCTATATCTCTCGTTTCCCTTTCCCCTGACTCTCAGTCTGAAGAAGGGTCTCGACCCGAAACGTCACCCATTCCTTTTCTCCAGAGATACTGTCTGACCTGCTGAGTTACTCCAGCTTTTTGTGTCTATCTTCGGTTTAAACCAGCTTCTGCAGATCCAGTATGTTTCTTCCAGTTCCACATGATCTAAACTTGTTGATCAACATCCTGTGTAGGATCTTATCATAAGCCTTCTGTAAATCCAAACAAACCACCCTAACTGACTCCCCTTATCAATTCTGTTGGTCACCGCCGAAAAGAATTCCAACAGATTGTTGAACAAATTGTCCTGTCATAAATCCTCTTTCAAGGTGTTCTAGTCGTACATCCTTCATTATAGATTTTGGGATATTCTGCATCACTGAAAAAGTATGTTCTTCGAATATTCTTTCTCTCTCCTTCCCTTTCTAAACAGTGAAGTGCCATTTGTTTCTCTTCAACCAACAATAACAGCCCCAGACTCTATAGAATTAGGAAGTAGATAACAAGGGCATCCAGCATTTCTCTTGCCACCATTTCAAAAGTCTGGGATGTTGACCATTGGGCCCTTGGGATTTTTTAAATCTTCAAGATCACACATTTCCCTGGAACTATTTGTGAATAATACTTAGTTCCTCCACTTTGTGGTTTCTAGACTGCCCAATTATGTTAGTGCTTTCCCACATGCTTGCATCCAGCCCACTGGTAGGCTGGACAACACTTAAATAAACAATGGATCCACAGCAACGTGGCAAATCAGAATGATGTCAACTCTGATGATTGGGTCTGACACATTCATGACAGTGGGGAGGCTGGGCCACATGCAGCCCCTGAAGGATTTACGCAGGGAATTTCACAGCTCAGTATTGGGTAAGATACACTCTGATGTCCAACCATTTATGTGCTGCATCAATAATGTTTGTTTTTTTGGCTTAGGGATAACATTATCATCCACTGCTGCAGAAAGTCATGCTGCATCTTTATAGGACTTTGGTTAAGTTTAAGTAAGTAAGTAAGTTTATTGGCCAAGTATTCACATACAAGGAATTTGCCTTGGTGCTTTGACCACAAGTAACAACATGGCATACAGCGACAGTTACGAATGACTCAGAAAACACTAAACATTAATAATGATAAAACATTAATGATAAAACACCATTGATCAAGCATGTGAACCAACAAAATGCCAGATCAAAGGGAGGCTACAGATATTTGGCTGTTGAGTAGAGCTACTACTCGTGGATAAAAACAGTTTTTATGTCTGGCTGTGGTAGCTTTGACAGTCCGGAGTCGCCTTCCAGAGGGAAGTGATTCAAAGAGTTTGTGGCCAGGGTGAGAGGGGGTCAGAGATGATCTTGCCCGCTCGCTTCCTGGCCCTTGCAGTGTGCAGTTCATCAATGGAGGGAAGGTTGGAGCCAATAACCTTCTCAGCTGATCGGACGATCCGCTGCAGCCTCCAGGTGTCGTGCTTGGTGGCTGAGGCAAATGTTAGGCTACATTTGGAGCTTAGTTTAGTTTAGTTTGGTTTAGTTTAGTTTAGTTTAAAGATACAGCGCGGAAACAGGCTCTACGGCCCACCGAGACTGCACCCATCCAGCGATCCCCCCACACATTAACACTATCCTGGGGACATTTCACATTTAGACCAAACCAAAGAAACTACAAACCTCTATCTCTTTGGAAACCAAAAATATTGGAGCAAACCCTTGCAGTCAGGGGAGAATGTACAAACTCTGTACAGACAGACTCTGTACAAAGTAGTCGGGATTGAACCAGGGTCTCTGTAAGGGATGTAAGGCAGCAACTTGCCCCTGCACCACCATGCTGCCAATTGTGTATTGTGTGCAGTTCTGGTCACCCCATTACAGGAAGGTAGGCTCGATTGGAATCTTTCCACTGGCTGGTTAGCATGCAACAAAAGCTTTTCACTGTACCTCACTCGGCACACGTAACAATAAACTAAACTGAACTGAGGCACATAAATGTATGAGAAGGGAAGGTTAGGAGAATATTGTATTAGAAGTCATCAAATTCATGATTGGAGGAAAGAATATTTCGAAATTGTATATTTTTCTCTCTATGCATTTATAATTATTTAGGAATTGAACTATCAATTAACATTTGCCTCCAATGGACACAGGAGGGAGAGGAAATGTCCAACTAAATGCGGTTGATAAAACACATATTCTAAAGTTCTGATGTATCCCAGATTTTGGGACAAGTTGTGTCATTTCAGATTCTAGCCAGTTTGCACAGTGAATGGTATGTTTTTTAGCTAATTCTAGGCAGTTTAAAATCAAAGTCAAAGTTAATTTTATTCCTCACATGCACCCGAAGGTGCAGTGAAATGAATTTGCCAGCAGCGATACACTTAAAAAGAACACACAATACGTAATAAGATTTAACACAAACATCCACCACAGCATTCTTCACTGTTCAGCAAGTCCTCCTCCTTTGTTCACCCATGGTCGGGGCCATAAAAGCCAAGACCTCCAGAGATACTGCCTGACCCGTTGAGTTACTCCAGCACTTTGTGCTTTTTTTGGTAAACAAAACCGGATTGTTAAATTTATGGACACCAACCTACAAAGATCTTGTAAAAGGATCATGAAGGCACAGTGGGAGACTTTTGATATGTTAAGTTGTGCTGTGGGAGCAAGCTTGTCAGCCCCATTCCTTTGCACTTCCCCATGGCCATTTTCCTCAAATATTGATCTTGTTTCCTTTTGGAAGCATTGATTGATCCGAAATCCACCAATATTCCAACAATCAGTTCTCAATCATGACTACTCTCTGTATTTATTTTTTCTCGCACCCTCCACTCTGAACACCGTCCTGTGTGGCTTTTACTAAAAAAATTAATCCGTGTCCCCCATTCATTTAAACACTCATTAATAGGACGTTTTGGTTCGAGACTCTTCTTCAGACTGACGTAGATTATATAGATGTAGATTGATGTAGGTAATATATTTTAAAAAAGTGTTTTCCTGTCTGAGAATGATCAAATGTGTTTGGCTGCTTCACAGGCTAGATGGGATGTCAACATTTGGTACCAAGGGGCTGAAAACAACAGAGGTAAGAAAAAAAAGTGCTGGAGTAATTCAGGGTGTCAGGCAGCATCTGGGGAGGGAATGGAAAGGTGATGTTGTGCGTCAGGACCCTTCTTCAGAGTGATTGCAGTAGGGAGGGTGAAAGCTGTAAAAGAGAGGTGGGGGTGGGACAAAATCTGGCAAGTGATAGGTGGACACGAAAAGCTGGAAAAACTCAGCGGGGCAGGCAGCATCTCTGGAGAGAAGGAATGGGAAGACCCTTCTTCAGAGGACAAGCGCCATTTCGGGCCGGGAACCTTCTTCAGGCTGCGAGATAGTTACTGTAGTTCCATTTATAGGTTGCAGAATATTGGGTTATGAATAAATTAGTTAGAGTGTCCATTAGGAACCTTTTATTACCCTTTATATCTCTCGTTTCCCTTTCCCCTGACTAGTCTGAAGAAGGGTCTCGACCCAAAACGTCACCCATTCCTTCTCTCCAAAGATGCTGCCTGCCCCGCTGAGCTACTCCAGCTTTTTGTGTCTATCTTCGGTTTATCTGCAGTTCCTCCCTACACAAGTGATAGGTGGATACAGATGAGGATGGAAAGGTTTGATTGAAAGGTCCATGTCACAGAAATCATTGTGAGAAATATTTTCAGAGTTAGTGGGAAGTAACATTTGCTTCAACCACTGACTGCAAACTCTGTGGAGATATGAAATATCTTTCCGGATTAACAATGCCACATTCTACAAACAAAACTCGACTCTTTTTGTTCTCAGTTTACATACTTCAGTAGACGGTCTTTTAAACGTTTGGTGTCCATTGGTCCTTTGAGGTAATCTGGTCTCTTTCACTCCTGAGCCCTACAAAGGATGTCTCCCTCTGCCAGTCTGCATGCACAGTGAATGGTGTGTTTCTTTGAGCTTAATGCTATACGCCTATTGTTCTGACATTACTTCACAATGGCTTGCACCAGCCCTGATGCAACAATGGTTTTTACAGAGGTTCTTAGTTGGTATACATTGGCGTAGGCATCAACTAATAGTTTGAAGCCCGTTCACACTGCGCGGAGGTGTGAGGGTGAAACGGCTTCATGCATGAATAAGCCGGGAAAGTGAAACATTTCGTACCTAAAGCGTGAAACTTGAATCAGGAACCTTCAATATTCCATAGGATGGAAAACCATACCGTCAGTGGTGAATATCACAGAGAATATGAAGAGCTAGGTGACTCTGAATAAGTGAGTTAACTGCATTATTCAACATGACCATTATTAAAAAATGTCATCCACGGAAGTAAATGAACATCTTTTGAGGTGTACATAGAAACATAGAAAATAGGTGCAGGAGGAGGCCATTCGGCCATTCGAGCCAGCACCGCCATTCATTGTGATCATGGCTGATCGTCCCCTATCAATACAATACAATACAACAATACAATACAATTTATTGTCATTTGAGCCTCAGTGAGGCTCAAACGAAATTCTGTTTCCACAGCCATACAAACAAGGACAATTTCCTAGACATACACACAATTTAATTCACACAAACATCCATCACAGTGACCCACTGTGATGGAAGGCAAAGTCTTTTCTCTCCTCTGTTCTCCACTTCTCTCCCGATGTCCAAGCCCCAGGCGGGCGATGATAAGTCCCAAGGCCATTTTAGGCCGTGCCGGGCGATTTACGACCCCGCTCCCGGTCCAAAAGTCACAGAGTTGGAGCCCCCGGCGGGCGCTGGAATGTCCCACGGCCATGAAGCCGTGCCGGTCGTTCCAACCCCGCGACACGGGCTGGAGAAGTCGCGTTGCGGGAGCTCCGGGAAGCGGTCTCTCTCTCCCCCCGGACCCGCGAGCTCCCGATGTCCCAGTCCACCGGACCTGCGGCTGCGTTGCTGGAGCCTCCGAGCCCCAGGAGTCGAGTCGCAGCAGCGAGTCACCGCCGCTCCCCACGCTCCGAGGCCGGCCAGCCCCACGATGGTGAGTAGTCCGCAGCTCCGCAGCTCCGCAGCTCCGCAGCTCCGCAGCTCCGCCGTCTCCCGAGCCCCCGGGTCGTTCAGGTTGGAGGCCACTCCACGGTGCTAGGCCCCAACGACAACGGAGACCCGACAGGGAAAAGGTCGGGTCTCCCGGACAGGGAAGAGATTCTAAACGGTTTCCCCCTCCCCCCCCCCCCCCCCCCCGCCCCCCACATATACACATTTAAAACTAGTATCAAAAAACACCAACACTACATTTAACTAGACAAAAAATAAACAAAAGACAGACAGGCTGTAGGGGCCGCTGCAACGGGTGAGTCGCGCCGCCAACAGGCAATAACCCGTGCCTGCCTTCTCCCCATATCCCTTGACTCCACTAGCTCCTAGAGCTCTATCTAACTCTCTCTTAAATCCATCCAATGACTTGGCCTCCACTGCCATCTGTGGCAGGGAATTCCATAAATTCACAACTCTCTGGGTGAAAACTTTTTTTCTCACCTCAGTCTTAAATGACCTCCTCTTTATTCTAAGACTGTGGCCCCTGGTTCTGGACTCTGCATCTAGCTTGTCCAGTCCTTTTATAATTTTATATGTTTCTATAAGATGCCCCCTCATCCTTCTGAACTCCAGTGTAATAGGGTCATGGAGTCATATAGCCCAGCCCATCCCTGCCAACCAGGTTTTGCAGCTAACTTAGACCCATTATTGACCTATATCCTTCAACTCATTCCTATCCAACAGTAAGAGTTTTTCTCTGTGTATACTGTACATACAGGGTTAGAGTAAGTGTGGGAGCTCAAGAGAACGAAGATGGTGAATTAATAAAAGGAAACAGAAACGGAATATCAGTTAAACTAAATGTTTGCAACTATCTTCACGTTGGGGAACATTGGAAATATCCTTGTTCACAGATGAGAGGAACTCACAGGGCTAAAGGCAGACAAGTTGTTGGTGACCCTTTCTATAAAATTAGTCCTTCAGCTCTTTTCTGCTGTTATCTATAATACGCTTTGCATTTTATCTCCACGATAAAAGTGTTGAACTGTTGGACATATTAGTGGTCTAAGATTCGATAAGTTTGCATTTCCAGTTTGACTCCTGATCTTTAGAACTCCTACCTGATCCAGATGGAGCAATCTTGTTCATTGAAACTAGGAAGGGGATAATGGAGCAAATGGGCTTCCCACTTACAGGAGAGTTGCAAGTTCCAGTTGATGATATAATGGGCCCTCTGTCAGGGAAAGGCTGGCTTCACCAATGTGTTGTTCAAATCTTGTAAATCAGGGTTATAGAGTGTGGAAACAGGCCAATCGGCCCAACTTGCCCACACCGGCCGACATGTCCCAGCTACACTAGTTTCACCCGCCAGCATTTGGTCCATATCCCTCCAAACCTGTCCTATCCATGCATCTGTCTAACTGCTTCTTAAATGTTGGGATAGTCCCTGCCTCAACTACATCCTCTGGCAGCTTGTTCTATACACCCACCACCCTTTGCGTGAAACAGCTACCCAGATTCCTATTACATATTTCCCCTTTAAACTACTGTCCTCTGGTCCTCAATTCTGGTCCAGAGCCTGATCCTAAAGCCTTGTTCAACCCAGCTGAGAAATATTATAGTTATACTAGTTAACACTGACATATCACTGACTGTTCTTCAATGAGCAGTCGTGGCATAGACTGGAGTCTGCATTCTACCCCAGTTGCTAGTATACACACACAATCTTCTCACAGCAAGACAGAATACAGTGTACATAGTTCTGCTTATTCTCACAATGCATTTGTAGGATTTTACCAAGACAGCTCTGATGACATGTCTCTAGTGGTTTGAGGTGCAGAATTTAGAGCACATTAACACCCCACCCATCCCAAGCAGACCGAGACAATGCTCACGTTCCAAAGGAGACTCCTCTCAATTCCTCCACCTACCTGTTGCCAACGCATCCTCTATTCCTTCCGTTCCCCTGCTAATCTCGTCTTGCCTTAAAAGCATCCATCTGCACAACAGACAGGATCCAGAGTAACCTCCCCACAAAGCGATGAACAGATGTGAAACTTGGCTCCCATCCCCATCCCCCAGGTTGTTCCTTGTTCCTTACAGATGCAAACACCTAAAGCATCGCAGCTTGGTTTGAGAGCAGCTCTGCTCAAGACCAGGCAAATCTGCAGAGAGTTGTAAATGTCCATCACACAGGCCAGACTTCCCATCATTGATGCCAACCAACACTTCAAGACGTCTCCATTTTTATACTCAATGGCCCGACTGATGAAGGCCAGCATACCCTACGCCAGAGATAGACACCAAATGCTGGAGTAACTCAGTGGGTCAGGCAGAATCTCTGGAGAAAAGGAATCAGTGATGTTTCGGGTCAGAACCCTTCTTGAGACCCAAAACTTAATCTATTACTTGTTTCCAGAGCGTGCAATACCCACTGAGTTACTCCAGCATTTTGTGTCCATCTTCGGTATAAACCAAAATATGCTTTGGTAAAAACAGATCAACCTGGCAGGTTTTAATATGACTTTATCTTTGAACTTTTTATATTATTCGTTATTTTCCACTGCCATTATTGCTATTGTTTTTTAAAATAGTCTTAAAGGAAGAAACCTCATAGGGAACTTTAGTTCATATAGCTTCGTACCACCCCAAGGGTGGTGAAGGATGGTCTCATCCCAGAGCTAATGAAGCATTGTTGACCTATAATGTTAAGTCAAGTCAAGAGAGTTTATTGTCATGTGTCCCAGATAGGACAATGAAATTCTTGCTTGCTGCAGAACAACAGAATATTGTAGTCATAAATACCGATCTGATCAGATCAGTGTGACCATATACCATAGAATATATATATATATACACATATAAATAAACAGATAAAGTACAATAGGTTGTTATAGTTCAGAGTTTGTTTGAAGTTGTGTTTAATAGTCTGATGGCTGTGGGGAAGAAGCTGTTCCTGAACCTGGATGTTGCAGATTTCAGGCTCCTGTATCTTCTACCTGATGGTATCCGAGCCTGTACCATCAGGCAACTCTGTTTTCTCCGAGATGTTCGGCTTCCTCCCACATTCTAAAGACGTACAGGTTTGTAGGTTAATTGGCTTGGTGTAAATTGTCAGGATAGTGTGTGCAGGATAGTGTTAACGTGCGGGGATCGCTGGTTGGTGCGGACTCGGTGGGCCGAAATGCACTGTATCTCCAAACTAAACTAGACTAAACCAAAACGTAGGCCCTCGAACTCTATTTTGATTCTTCCACTTTCTCTCCTTCGAACACAGACGCAATGGGAGGGAGATTGTCCGTCGGTAAAAATGAACATGTCGTCATAATCGGCGGTGGCTTTGGAGGGATCGCAGCAGCGAAGCAACTGTCAAACTACAGGATCCCGTACACACTCATTGACATAAAGTACGCCTTCCATCACAACATGGGTGCACTGAGAGCATCGGTACAGGAAGGTAAACTGGAGGGAAATAAGGGCCACGAAATACCTACATGGATTACATTGACGTGGTTTAACCTGTTCAGTGCCACCCCCCCCCCCCCACCCCCCCCACCCCCCCCGAGAATACTCGGGTCAGAAACACATGTGAATAAACATCTTGGCAGTGAACAGGTTAATGTTGCATCAGCAGAAAGTACAGAAAATTCAGAATGCTAACTCTCTCCTTTTTATTCTTTGGGGTTTTGAAATCATTTGCGATGCCTCATTTATAGAGTCGTACAGCGTGAAAACAGGCCCTTCGGCCCAACTTGCCCATGCTGGCCTCCATGTCCCAGCGACACTAGTCCCAGTGCGTGGTCCATATCCCTCCCATCCATGTACCTGGTTAATTGTTTCTTAAACATTGTGATAGTCCCTGCCTCAACTACCTCCTCTGGCAGCCTGTTCGATACACCCACCACTCCTACATAGAAACATGGAAAATAGGTGCAGGAGTAGGCCATTTGGCCCTTCGAGCCTGCACCGCCATTCAATATGATCATGGCTGATCATCCAACTCAGTATCCTGTACCTGCCTTCTCTCCATACCCCCTGATCCCTTTAGCCACAAGGGCCACATCTAACTCCCTCTTAAATATAGCCAATGAACTGGCCTCAACTACCTTCTGTGGCAGAGAGTTCCAGAGATTCACCACTCTCTGTGTGAAAAATGTTTTTCTCATCTCGGTCCTAAAGGATTTCCCCTCTATCCTTAAGCTGTGACCCCTTGTCCTGGACTTCCCCAACATCGGGAACAATCTTCCTGCATCTAGCCTGTCCAACCCCTTAAGAATTTTGTAAGTTTCTATAAGATCCCCCCTCAATCTCCTAAATTCTTGCGAGTACAAGCCGAGTCTATCCAGTCTTTCTTCATATGAAAGTCCTGACATCCCAGGAATCAGTTTGGTGAACCTTCTCTGCACTCCCTCTATGGCAATAATGTCCTTCCTCAAATTTGGAGACCAAAACTGTACGCAATACTCCAGGTGTGGTCTCACCAAGACCCTGTACAACTGCAGTAGAACCTCCCTGCTCCTATACTCAAATCTATTTTGCTATGAATGCTAACATACCATTCGCTTTCTTCACTACCTGCTGCGCCTGCATGCCTACTTTCAATGACTGATGTACCATGACACCCAGGTCTCGTTGCATCTCCCCTTTTCCTATTGAGTTAATTAAAAAATATCTAGTAGCATGAAACTGCTGGAGTGTGGTAAACGCACAACTGGTTCATTCGTGTCCTGTAGGGTAAGACATTCACAGTCCTTACTGTATGGCTCCCGGCCCACCAACAATGTCCTCTCAAGTCCTCCCCCTGAAATGGCCCAACAAGCCGCTTGGTTGAATTGAGGCAGCCCTCTGAAAAGATGAGGAATAAAACTAATGAAACATTCAGCATCAAGCCGGGTACCAGCATGATATTGTCACTCTTGGCCAAGTGATCTTGCAAAGTCATCCTCACCAACATCTGGGGAATGATTTACTCAGTATTGGGGTCTGAGTCACCACTAGCAAGACCACCATTTCTAAGCCTTCCTTAATTACCTTCAAGAAGGTAGCATCCAAAAATAATGTTCAGTTATAGGTTAATAACATTCACATCAAACAAGTCTTAAATATAAGGTCAACTACTTATCCTTTACATTCAATGGCTTTAGTATGAGACAGTATATTGTATATTGTAAGGGGTAACTGCGATGGGTTTTATATATCTTTCCTCCCTATATCTCATGATGTTCTTAACACTTTCATACCACCTATGTTGTGCATATTTTTATTTAGGGTTTGCAAAGAAAACATTCATATCATATGACCAGACATTCAAAGAGAACTTCAAACAAGGTAAAGTCAGTGATATTGATCTGGAAGGCCAGAACGTTATAATGGAGAATGGAGAGGTAAAAATAATACTTTTAATAATGGAATTTGTCAGAAATATTTTTGAATGTTAAGTTAATTAGCACACATTTCAATCACATTTCATTGTCTTTTGAAGGTCATACATTATACACATCTTATTCTGGCAACTGGAAGCACAGGTCCATTCCCTGGGAAATTAATTGAACCGATTAGTAGAGAAACTGCCATCCAGATGTATGAAGATTTGGTACAGGAGGTAATGTTAATGTTAATGTGGATTGTGGCTGAGTAAACCAACAGGTTTATCTGATAATAGACACAAAATGCTGGAGTAACTCAGCATGAAGGGCAGCATCTCTGGAGAGAAGGAATGGGTGACGTTTCGGGTCGAGATCCTGAAGAGCAGTCTTGACCCGAAACGTCACCCATTCCTTCTCTCCAGAGATGCTGCCTGTCCCGTTGAGTTACTCCTGCTTTTTGTGTCTATCTTCGGTTTAGACCAGCATCTGTAGTTTCTTCCTACGAGTTTAGCTGACACCCTTTATTCTCACCGTTCTTGAGTTATCGGAGCAGAATTAGGCCATTCGGCCCATCAAGTCTACTCTGCCATTCAATCATGGCTGATCTACCCTTCCTTCTCAACCCCATTCTCCTGCCTTCTCCCCATAACCCCCGACACCCATACTAATGAAATAATCAAAACCATTGCTATTTTACTGTCATTCCACAAGAGAGAGTGGATGGGAAATATCTGTATGGTTCATCAGTTCTGTCCATTCCACAGAAACTTTATACAGCCCAGGGTTCCATTGTCTGCAGTCCCAACCACTGAATCTCCTGTGGGATAGATAGATCCATTCTATTATTACCAATACATCATTGTTCTTCCGTTGAGATGCAACTGGGCAATTTGCAACGTTGACTACTTTATTTCATGTGATTATTGGTGGGCTTGGTGGCCACATCATTGATGTCAAAAGCCTGCCTGATGCAACTTTCAATGGACATTTGGCTTAGGGTGTGAACGCACCCATTATGCTTGAGGTAACTAACCTGTCTTGTAAAGTAAAGGGCCTGTCCCACTTTCATGACCTAATTCACGACCTTTTTTACTCCTGGACATTTTTCATCAGACTAGAAAAAACGCCCCGACCTACTTGATGCCACGAGTACCTACGACTAGCATCACGGCCTGCTACGGCCTACCTACGACCTCCTATGACCTCGTGATGACCATGCTGCGAGTATGAGTCAAGGGCAAACTCGGCAGAGGTCGTGAATTAGGTCGTGAAAGTGGGACACGCCCTTAAAACGATTAACTTTTTTCATGCAATTTGATTGTTTTCATTGCTGGATTCTCTAAGAATTAGACAGAATTAATTTGGTTACATTTGAGTCAAATTCTTGCCTTCTTGCTAAAGTCAAAAGAAATTGACATGGCCAAGTTTTAGAACATTGAATCGTACAGCACAGTAACAGATCCATCAGCCCACAATGTCCACATAGTACAGGGTGCCAACTTATACTGATCTCTTCTGTCTAATTCATATCCCTTTATTCCCAGGGGTCGGCCATTTAGGACTGTGATGAGGAAAAACTTTTTCACCCAGAGTGTTGTGAATCTGTATAATTCTCTGCCACAAAAGGCAGTGGAGGCCAATTCACTGGATGTTTTCAAGAGAGAGTAAGATTTAGCACCTGAAGCTAAGGGAATCAAGGGATATGGGGAAAGAGGGTATTGATTTTGGATGATCAGCCATGATCATATTGAATGGCGGTGCAGGCTCGAAGGGCCGAATGACCTACTCCTGAACCTATTTTCTATGTTTCTCTGATCATGTGCCTATCTAAAAGTCTCTTAAATGCCACTGCTTCCACCACCTCTCCTGGCAACGCACCAGTCTATGTAAAATGACTTGTCCGACACATCTTTAAACTTTCCCCTGGCCTCTGGCATTAAAGCAATACTCTTTGTCATTCCCAAATCCTCTTTAAATGCCACTATTTGTATTTGGCTCCACCACCAAGCGAGCCCGCTATAAGATCTTTGTCCACCACCACCTGACCTAGATCCCACCGCATACTTTAACAAACGCCCTCACTGTTCACAAAAGCATAAGTTTTGACGGAGCTTTTCTTTTTAAAACATTGTCCTCGGATAAATCTATAATGTCGCGATAATTAAGCAGTTGCAATTTTTTTTAAATAGGAAAATTTGTGCTGTTTCTTTATGATGTATCCTTTATCACATTAATATTTTTGGGAATTGGTGATGTGCAGTTTTGCATTTTTTTCGTTAAGATAGATTCTGCATTTACTTGGCAACAAGAGCACTTTGGGACAACTGAGATGTGACCGGTGTTATATAAAAACAAGGCTTTCTTTTCCTTGTTCCCTCTAGATTCAGAAAGCTGAAACCATTGTTGTGGTTGGAGGTGGGCTTGCTGGCGTGGAGTTGGCAGCAGAGATCAAAACCGACTATCCCAACAAAGAGGTAATCTGGCATTGTGTACATTTTCAGCAGAGCCTTCTGCTTAAGGCATCGAAGGTTATGAAGGCTGGAGAACGGGGTTGAGAGGGAAAAATAGATCAGCCATTATCAAATGGTGAAGTAGACACAAAGGGCCGAGTGGCCTGATTCTGTTCCTATGTCTTATGGTTTATTAATCGCCTGCTACCTAGTACTTGTGAATGCTCACTCATGTATGAAGGCTGACATGTTTGTATGTCTTATCTTAGAAGGGCTTCCTTTCGGGTCTGTCCCACTTTTACGACTTAATTCAAAACCACTGCTGAGTTTACAGGACCTAAAAAAAAAATCAAGATTGTGGTAATCTACAAACTCCTACGACCTTCCACGACTATGTTCACGAGCTCCTACGAATATGTCTACAAATTCCCACGACTATTTTGATGCCCTCCTTACGAGTAAAAAGTTGCGATTTCTTTCATCCCCACCATTTTTTTACTCGTGGACATTTTTTATCGGGCTGGAAAAAACGTCCCGACTAATGGCCCTGTCCCACTGTACGAGTTCATTCAAGAGTTCTCCCGAGTTTGCCCTGATTCGAACTCGGAGATTTACGGTAATGGCTGCTCGTAGGTACTCGGGGCTCTCGTGGACATTTTTCAACATGTTGAAAAATCTTCACGAGTCTTCCCGAGCTTACCTGCCGTTAGCGTTACGAGCCGCTAAGAGACGTCCCGAGCTCCGACGTACCCGCTACGTACATTCTACGTGCTTCCACGAGTTTGATTTTTTTTTAAACTCGGGAGAGCTCTTGGATTACCTCGTACAGTGGGACAGCCCCATTACCTGATGCCACAAGTACCTACGGCAAGCATAACGAGCCGCTACGATATATCTACAAACACCTACGACCTCCTATGGACTCGTTACGAACATTCTGCAAGTTTGAATCAATGGGAAAACTCGGGAGAATTTGTGAATAACTCGTGTAAGTGGGACAGGCCCTTGTAGCATTTCATTAGCAGAGTAACGTTGTTATTTCAGGTCCATTCATTCCTCTAGTTTTCATCCCCAGTTTTAGTGTGGACCCAAGTGAAGCTTCCATTTGGTTTGAATGGAAGGTCGCCGTTCTCCACAGAGGCAGCCTGGTCTGTCAGGTTTTCCCAGCATTTTCTGTATTTATCTCAGCACTCGGTGCCGTACAGATTTAACCCTTGATTCATGCTCCACCAACAGCAGATCTGCCGTGGGTGACCCAGAGATGAAAGCTTCCATGTTTATTTCTGTATGAAATAGTCCCGACCCGTAACATCGCCTATCCATCCATGTTCTCCAGAGATGCTGCCTGACCCTTTGTGTTACTCAGGCACTTTGTGCCATTCTTTGTAAACCAGCATCTGCAATTTAGAGTTTTGTGGATCTGAACCCACTCTGAATACCCGGCTAACTTGTGAGATAGTCTACACATATACAATTGTCCAAACCTCCTTAGGAAATGATGCAGAATACAAACACTTTCACCATTACTCCCAAGAGCTAGGTTTCAGGTAAGCAATTTATTTTCTTCCATATAACACAAAGTGCGGGAGTAAACTATCTAACTAAACTAAACCAAACTAAACTAATTCAGGAGACCATGCAGCATCTCTGGAAGACATGGATATGTGATGTTTCAGATCAGAACCCTTGTTCGGTCTGAGTCCCAGCCCGAAGCATCACCTATCCATGTCCTCCAGAGATGCTGCCTGACCTGCTGAGTTACTCCAGCAACTGCAAGATTCCAACATCTGTAGTTCCCTGTGCCAACATCTGTCTTTATTTGCTTCCTGTTCAGATTGGTAAAATAGTTTTCAGCTTCTCTGTTGTTTCTACCTATTTCTTACGGTATGTTTTTTAAATCTTTTTAACTCGGTATTAAGATTTACAACAGCATTCAGTTCAAACTTCCCTGTTCATTTGTTCTGGAGCCAGTCCAGGCCACAATGAATGGGTTTTCTTGAGCTTAGACCACCAGCCCAGTAAGCCTGGTGCAGACAACAGCAGCACTGATCAATGCGAGGCTGCCAAATGAAAATATCTTTGCCCATGGCAACTCCAGCGCAGATGTAGTCAACAACAATGATCTCAGACTTCACTCGGCCATCTGTGCCACAATAAGAGGGGTTTAATCTGTGATGTGATTAGCTACTATTTCTGGAGAGGCTGCCTGCTGTTCTAGGTGACTAATTCTGGTTTCCATCTGGTTCTCCAAGTAATCTCTAGCAGGCACTGACTTATAAAATGGAGTGCTACTCCAACTACCCCTGTTCCTCTCTTTCTCCTATCTTTCCTGAATTAAATCTAACAGCCTAACCCCCTGTTCCCTTCTCCCTCACGGTTTGCCCAGCCTCCCCTCCAATGCATCACTTTTATTTGCTGAAGAGAGAACTGCAGATGCTGGTAAAATCGAAGGTAGACAAAAATGCTGGAGAAACTCAGCGGGTGAGGCAGCATCTATGGAGAGAAGGAATAGGCCACGTTTCGAGTCGAGACCCTTCTTCAGACTTCATTTTTCTTGTGCTAGAAATGTCGCTTTGGCATTTTGGCAAAATAAGTCTTCTGGAAAATCCTAGAGGCACAAGTGACATTAATTGAAATGATTGAAAGAGCTTAAGGTCATAAGTGGTAGGAGTGGAATTGGGCCATTCGGCCCATCAAGTCTACTCCACCAGTTAGTCATGCCTAATCTACCTTTCCCTCCTAAACCCAATCTCCTGTCTTCTCCCCATAACCTCAGACATGCGTATTAATCAAAGATTAGCCTGGACAGAAAGATACAGCATGGACACAGGCCTTTCAGCCCATCAAGTTCATGCCGGTCATTGATCGCCCGTTCACACTAGTTCCTACTTTCCCATCCACCTCCTACATGCTCAGGGCAACTTAGTGACCAATTAACCTACAAACCTTGGGATGTGAGATGAAACTGGAGGAAACCCACATGGCCTCAGGGAGAACGTGCATACTCCACACAGGCAACACTTGAGGTCAGAAATGAACTCAGCTCTCTGGCACTGTAAGTCTTCAGCAAAAAGTTTGAAGAAGGGTCCCAACACAAAATGTTTAAGAAGGAACTGCAGATGCTGGAAAATGGAAGGTCGCGACGAAACGTTGCCTATTTCCTTCGCTCCATAGATGCTGCTGCACCCGCTGAGTTTCTCCAGCACTTTTGTCTCCCAACACAAAATGTTTTCTGTCCATTTCCCCTCTGTAGATGCTGCCTGACCTGCGGAGTTCCTTTTGCAGTTTGATATCTGCTTCTGACATCCTGCCAGGATTTCTTGATAACTCTCTTGTATCCATGGACTTTAGCTTTGAATATGCAACCATATTCACTGCAGCCACTCTATCAAAACCTTTCATTATTTTAAAGACCTCAATTAATTTATGCCACAGCAAGCCAACAATACAAGGATTGCTCAGATACTTTTAAAAGGCAATTTGCAAGAAAACTATTCTTTCCATAACTTTTTTTATTGCAGTTTTCTGGATTTGCTCCAGAAATAGTTCCTGTAGCTTTGAGGGAAATTTTGCCCAGCATTTTGTTTTTGCAAGTGGAGTTATTGCGGTATTTTCAGATCAGAAAATCTGGTTCATTTGGGTTGTAAGTTTAATAGATGATAACAGAATAGATTTTATAAAACTGCTCCATAGTTGTTAGTTTGGAAAATATAACTATTTACATTTTCTCAGCAGACGCTTTTTCCATCTGCTAATCTGCTTCTCGATCAGAGCAGTTGCAAACAGTCAAATTACTAACATTTTTTGCAGGTGCCATATTGGTATTCATGCATTCAAGAAGGTTTGATTGTCATCTGTAGCGATAACAGAACACTGAAATTCAGCAGCAGCATAACAGGCTTGTAAACACAATGTCATTAAAATGGAAAGGTGTAGAGAGGATTCAATAGACAATAGACAATAGACAATAGGTGCAGGAGTAGGCCATTCGGCCCTTCGAGCCAGCACCGCCATTCAATGTAATCATGGCTGATCATCCCCATTCAGTACCCCGTTCCTGCCTTCTCCCCATATCCCCTGACTCCGCTATTTTTAAGAACCCTATCTAGCTCTCTCTTGAAAGCATCCAGAGAACCGGCCTCCACTGCCCTCTGAGGCAGAGAATTCCACCGACTCACCACCCTCTGCGAGAAAATTCACGAGATGTTGCCAGGATTTGAGTGGCTGAGCTACAGGGAGAGTTTGGGCAGACTAGGGCTTTAGTCCTGGGAATGCAGGAAGCTGAAGGGTGATAGTATAGAGGTGTATAAGATCATGAAGAGAATAAATAGAGTGATTGGACTGAGGGTGATGAGTATATGCAACGAGCGGCCAGCGGAAGTAGTTGAGCCAGGTACTATAACAGCATTTAAAAGCCACTTGGACATGGATAGGGAAGGTTTAGAAGGACATGGACCAAATGCAGACAAATGGGACCAGCTTAGATGGGCTCCTTGTTCAGCATGGACCAGTTGGGCCAAAGCACCTGTTTCCGTGACTCGATGAATCTTTGACAATACTCACAGATAACATATAGCAAACAAAACAATTTCAACGAGCTAAATTCCTTTCATGTTTCCTGCTTTAATCCATCCTCTCCCATACCAATGCTCTCACTCTCTCCTCAGTTTCCACACTGTAAGCACTTGCAGCATCATTAGTCTGGACAAGATGCCATGGGATTCAGGTGCAATGTTAACGTCTCCTGTTGGCTCAGAACCCAACTCATTCTCACTGTCAACCTCATCACATCAATGCCATCACGTCAGCTGAGAATGTCAAGCACAGGGGTGAACACAGAATAAATCTTCCTGGCTGTGGCCAGATGCTCTGAAGGGAATCGCTGATGTTCAGACAGATAGTAGAGAGAGTTGAGAATCAACATGCAAAGGGAGTAAAATATGTTTTACATTGATACCTTCTTTAGTTTAGTTTAGTGATACAGAGCGGAAACCAAGCCCGTGCTGACCAGTGACCCCCCCACACTAACACCATCCTACATACACTAGGGACAATGTATAGTTATGCCAAGCCAGTTACATCAATAGACACAACCCACCTTGGTTTTTCTCCAGACTGCTGGTTAGACAGACACATTATTTTCAATCATACCTCATGCACAAAAGGACTGAAAAAAGAAGAAATGAAATCAGCAAATGCTGGCAAGAATCCTCAGGTCACACAGAATCCGTTGAATGGTTCATGTTTCTGGTTAGTTTAGAGATGAAACGTGGAAACAGACCCTTCGTCCATCAATCACCCATTATCACGACTTCAATGTTAGAAGAAGGGTCTCGACCCGAAACCTCACCCATTCCTTCTCTCCAGCGATGCTGCCCGTCCCGCTGAGTTACTCCAGCATTTTGTGTCCATCTTCAATCGTTCTCATGAGATGACCAAGCGACTTTCCAACACTTTATTTCAGATTTCCAGCCTCTGCCGTATTCTGCTGCAAAATAAATTCCCCATTTTTATTTGAGTACCAAATGTTTAAATCCTTTCATGTGCTAACCTTAGTGCACTGATTACTGCTTTTGGGGCGAATGCCTTCTGCCCCTGTCCCACTTAGAAAATCTGAACGGAAACCTCTGGAGACTTTGCGCCCCACCCAAGGTTTCCGTGCGGTTCCCGGAGGTTGCAGGTGGTTGCCGGAGGTTGCAGGTAGTGGAAGCAGGTAGGGAGACTGACAAAAACCTCCGGGAACCTCCGGAAACCTTGGATGGGGCGCAAAGTCTCCAGAGGTTTCCGTTCAGGTTTCCTAAGTGGGACAGGGGCATTACTCCTTGATTCTGTTGATAAGTGGTGGAAATTTATTGCACATTCATCAAACACTTCACTCAAAACATGGCACGCAGGAAATTAAACTGGAGAATGTTTGCGTAACTGACTTAACCATCTCTTATTTTGCTTCTCTCTCTTCAGGTAACATTAATTCATTCCACTTACGTTCTGGGCGACTCTGAGGTTTTACCCAGTGTTAGGCGAGGAGTAAAAGATATTCTTGTGAATAAAGGGGCCCACCTTTTATTAGGTAAATGTTATATCTATCAACGCTATATTGCAGGGTTAAAGTTGCTACTTTGAAGAATGATTATATTAGTCAATGTAATGAACCTAATGAGACTTACACCTAGTGTCTCAATGGAAATGTGGTACCATGTAGTTTAAATAATCCTTCCTATATCAGGATGAGCAAAACTGAACACAGTAATTCAAATGTGGTCTCACTAATGCCTTACACAACTGTAACACGTTGATTTTCTGTAGCCATGGAACATATTTGAGCAGAAATGCTAGATTTATAATTTTTTTAACATATTTTTATAAAGTTGATCCTTATTTCTAATTCATGACAAATAGGGACATGTTAATCATTACTCATTGAGAGGAAATGTGCAGTGAAATATAATTGATTATGTGCCATTAAGAAATACTTTCTACCATCATATTTTGGTTGTGTAATTCTGAAAGTAATGTACATAATAAATTAACACACATTTGGAAAGGAGAAGAATGCTTTAGCTTTAAAACCTAGAGGCACAGAGTCATACAGCATGGAAACAGTCCCTTCGGCCCATCTCATCAATGCCTCATGTAAGCTTGTTCCATTTACCCGCATTTGGCTCATATCCTCGAAGGTATCCGTGTACCTGTCCAAATGTGTTTTAAAATTGTGTTACTGTACCATGCCTCCTCTGGCAGCTCATTCCATATACCCACCACCCTAAGAGTAAAGATGTTGCTCCTCAGGTTTCTATTAAGTCTTACCCCTCTCACCTTAAACCAAATGGTTTTTGATTTCCCTACCCGGGGTAAAAGACTGTACATTTACCCTATCTATTAGCCTCATGATTTTATACACCTCTATAAGATCACGCTGAGCCTCCCGCAGTCCAAGGAATAAAGTCCTAACCTGCCCAGCCTCTTCTTATAACGCAGCCCTTCAAGTCCTGGCAACGTCCTCATAAATCTGCTCTGCTCTTTCCAGCTTAAATACATCCTTCCTATATCAGAATGTCCAAATCTGAACACAGTCATTCAAATATGGCCTCACTGATGTATTGTACAACTGTAACACAGTGTATTGCTTCTAAACATTTTGCTACCCTCTTAACTTATTTCTGGTTAAGAGGGTAACAATAGGATTTGCAGAGATATTTCTTGTTGCTTGTGGCCCTGTAATGCACGGTGAACAATGTTTGTGTCTGTTCCTTTGAAATTGCCATTGTAAAATTCCACTCCACCCACAATGGGAAGATCACCTTGAAATTGATCCTGCCGTTTTGAAAGATAATTTTGATAAGAAAGGTCCCCACCCGTAACATCACCATGAGAGGCTGCCTGACCCCCTGAGTTACTCCAGCACTTTGTAGTTTTTTAATGCTGGGGTTGACTCTACCACATGCCTTTGCTCAGCCAAGAGAGAATACTGGACTATCTCCACGTCTCTCCAAGTGGCGCCCTGTTCCTAAAGCCGGCCACTGCTAGATATTTGACCACTAGCCAAGGGAAAAAAAGGGATACAGTATCTATCTCTAATGCAGGTAACAAAGTTCTGGAGGAACTCAGCAGGTCAGGCAGCACCCATGGAGGGAAATTGATAGGCAAGATTTTGGGATGGGTCCCTTTTTCAAACTATCTCGACCTGAGATGTCTGTCCATTTCCCCTCTATAATGCCCCTGTCCCACTTAGGAAACCTGAACGGAAACCTCTGGAGACTTTGCGCCCCACCCAAGGTTTCCGTGTGGTTCCCGGAGGTTCCCGGAGGTTTTTGTCAGTCTCCCAACCTGCTTCCACTACCTGCAACCTCCGGCAACCATCTGCAACCTCCGGGAACCGCAAGGAAACCTTGGGTGGGGCGCAAAGTCTCCAGAGGTTTCCGTTCAGGTTTCCTAAGTGGGACAGGGGCTTAATGCTGCCTGGCCTGCTGAGATCTTCCACCGTTTTGTTTTCTACTCAAGATTCCAGCATGTACTGTCTCTCGTGTCTCCTCTCTCTCTAGTCTGTCTTCTCCAGTTTCACACTGTATGTTCCCGCACTAACATTATTAAGACCGGTGTTCCAATTTGAGATAGAAATTATACCGACGGCTCAGAGACACTTCCTATTTCAACAAGAACATTTATCTTTATTGGTTCCAGAAAATGGCAATTAGCTAAAAGGGACAAGATTATCTGACAGTCACATGATATTTTGCATTTTGTTCTTTCCAAAAGGACATAAAGTCAATAACCTGTCAGAACTAGATCTGAATAAGGCCCTGAAAGACATTAGAGTGCTAACAAACAAAGGGCACGAGATCATAGCAGACATGGTTATCTGTTGTACTGGAATAAAGATTAATTCTTCCGCATATGTCAACGCCCTCCGTAAGTTCTAATTACAATTTGTTATCATTTGTATAAGATCTTGTATTGTCTCTGTGGCACAGTTTGTGCTGAACCTCTGTTCTTTGTTTCATGGTGATGCATACTCCACTTTCATTTGCAAAGCATTGGCTGAGTATTACTGTTAAAATAAAGAATCTTAGCTCCATGTGCCATAAGCCTTTATGCCATAACCACGTGAGAGGAATTTCTCCATCAAAACCCCTGCAGCTCTGAAATACAAAAGGTAACTTTGTCATGGTTTCTTTACTTAATAACAGTGCAATTTCAGCTGTGTGTTTTTTATGCATTAAAGTTTCCTTCGTTTTTTCCCCCAGTTGAATGTATATAACGTAAATATTGGAGAGTTAAACTTCCATATTTTGTTTTAAACAGTGAAAGGTTTAAAGCACCTAGACGTAAGGAGTAACCACGTTGCATAATGTAGAAAGAATCTTGGGCTTAGAGTTAGGGTTATTATTTTCACGTGTACCAAACTTCAGCGAAAAGCTTTGTTTTGCAGGCTCTCCAAACAGTTCAGATCATACTGTACATAAATATAATCAAGTCAAACTCAAGTGCGATAGAAACATAGAAAATAGGTGCAGGAGTAGGCCATTCGACCCTTCGTGCCTGCACCGCCATTCAATATGATCATGGCTGATCATCCAACTCAGTATCCTGTACCTGCCTTCTCTCCATACCCCCTGATACCTTTAGCCACAAGGGCCACATCTAACTCCCTCTTAAATATAGCCAATGAACTGGCCTCAACTACCTTCTGTGGCAGAGAGTTCCAGAGATTCACCACTCTCTGTGTGAAAAATGTTTTTCTCATCTCGGTCCTAAAGGATTTCCCCTTTATCCTTAAACTGTGACCCCTTGTCCTGGACTTCCCCAACATCGGGAACAATCTTCCTGCATCTAGCCTGTCCAACCCCTTAAGAATTTTGTAAGTTTCTATAAGATCCCCCCTCAATCTTCTAAATTCTAGCGAGTACAAACCGAGTCTATCCAGTCTTTCTTCATATGAAAGTCCTGACATCCCAGGAATCAGTCTGGTGAACCTTCTCTGTACTCCCTCTATGGCAAGAATGTCTTTCCTCAGATTTGGAGACCAAAACTGTACGCAATACTCCAGATAGGTAGAGCAATGGGGATGATACAGAATGCAGAATATATTTCTCAGCTTTGTAGACAATGTCCAATCTCTGCCGTTGGCTGGAGGTGAAAAGGACAGTATCCCAGCTCATGAGGCCATTCAGTCTCATAACAGAGGGGAAGAAGCTGTTCCTCAGTCTACTGGTGACTTTTCTCTTCATACTTCTCCATGTACTGAACCTTAAGCTGTAGATTGCTTCTGATGGCTTGTCTCTACATTCTTTGCGCTTTGCCACAGATGCATTATAATTGTTATCCTGGAGTATTTCAACCTGCCTTAGAAGGCAGTGGAGGCCAATTCTCTGGATGCTTTCAAGAGAGAGCTAGATAGGGCTCTTAAAGATAGCGGAGCCTGGGGATATGGCGAGAAGGCAGGAACGGGGTACTGATTGTGGATGATCAGCCATGATCATATTGAATGGCGGTGCTGGCTCGAAGGGCCAAATGGCCTACTCCTGCACCTAGTGTCTATTGCCAATTGATCACTTTTCATTGGAACCCAAACTCATCAGAATATGTGATCCTTGAGGCCAGTACTATCATTGACCATTGTTAGATTGTATCCTAGCCCCAGCTACATAAGATCGTGTAGATTTTGGTGAGAAATAAAACACTTAAGTTGTTTAATGGATATGTTGTGATAAATTAAATAACAAGATCGTCATTTGCCATATGATTGTCCTGTCTGTTAGATCGGGCATCCCAAGGAATTTAATCCAATATGCATCCTGTCTTTAAAAACTTAAATTTCAACAACATGGAATTGGAAAATGGTGTGACTTAGAATATAATCCTTCAGCCCCTGAGACTGGAGTTCTGGACCATGCTACCTACAGAATAAGTACCTTTTTTCCTGAAGGTTGTGGGAACTACTTGCAAATATGAATCATCACACAATTATCCATAATTCAACATCATTCGACATAGCTGTTCCAGAAAGTAAACATATTTCCCATTGCATAAGATTAGAAGGTGACATTTTGGCAAAGAAGGGAGAATAATAATACATTTTAATTGTCTGAAGCAAACTGGAAAGAGAAGTGAGCATGAGAGTGGGATGGGAACATGGTGCCTACATGGATAAAGCAACCAATCCATACTTGATGGGATGAAGACCTTGTTTCTGCTCTGTAATATTTCATGATGCTACACTCCCACCTCCAACCCTGGGTTTAAAAAAGTTGTAGCTCCTTTGTGTAATCATCCTATTTATTCCAAAACTTGGTATTATGTGCAAATTTGGAAATTCCACATGTTGTGGCTTCATTGATGAAATAAGTAAGAATGTGTAGAGTACTTTGGTCAACATGAACGAGTTGGGCCGAAGGGCCTCTTTCTGTGCTGTATGTCTCTATGATGACTATTGACTACTGAAGCCATTGTTCAACTTGATTGTTCAACTTCAACAATTCAATTTATTTGCGATCGCTCAACCAATTAATATCAATCAAAAAGTGTTTATAATTCCATCCAAATTCACCCTGACCTCACTTCATCAAAATACTGCATAAGTATTTATAAAATACTCACAATAATATTTCTAGGGATCAATCAGGCATCATAGTAGGAGGCCATTTGGCCCATTATGCCTATGTTGGTTCTTAAAAAGAGCTAATGACAATTAACATGTTTCCTGCTTTATCCACATTTTCCTGCATTTTTCTCCACAGCAAACATTCGCCTCTTCTCGTTATCCTTTCATGCTAGATGAACATTCCTTATTTCCAGCTATTTTGCCTTAAACTCATGCCCCTTGCTGTCTTATCTACCCAATGCATTCCATCAAAACCCCTTTAAAATGATATCAAAAACAGGTGTCATTCCAAAATACATTGCTTCACACTTCTCTGCATTAAACCTATTCTGCGATACACACATCTAATTCACCAGGCAGCCTGTGTCTTCCTTGGATGTTTATTGCTCCTTCTTCCAACAGTTTAGTGTTTATCTGAATGTGATGTTATTTGCAGGCATCAGAAATACGCCCTGTTTACCCAAGGGCAGATCTCAACATCAAGAAAACCACTGCCCCTAATTCCAACTCTTGAGGATTTTTCCTCCAGCTTCTTTCACTCTTCTAGTAAATCTCCTCTGTACTCTCCCTATTTTGTTGACATCTTACCAAACTTACCCAATCCTCATTGCCCTCAAGAGTCATGGCATTGTTTTCTATGTGCTACTATGCCATGTTAACCATAAACAACCTCTGGGCATAATGGAACTTGAATCTAAAGTGAAAATGTGTTGATGGTCAAATTGTTCCTGCAAGTGTCTCTCTTAATGGTACAGTTGTTGGAGTCATTTGAATTTGACCACTCCTTGGTCTGTTAACCTACAGCCTTCATGAACCATCAATCAACTTTTGAATTGCTGGGCAGAGGAATTGACACAAAGACCATCCATTGAGGATTACCTGAAGAGCAGGGAAGTTCTCCCAGAGTACAGGCCAACATAACGCTCAACATATACTATGGACAGCGATAACTGGAGACTAATCTCACCACTTCAGGGATTTCGACCAATATGCCTCCCTGTACTTGGACCACTCCTACTCTTCAATAGTGTTTTACTGGTTGTGAAGTGAATTGAATGTCCTGAGGACAAGAATGTATCTAACACTAGTGTTTCTTTTATCTCTTAAATAATATCTTAAGCCAGAAGAATAATGGTTTGTTGTTAAACTTCTAAAAGGAGATTTGCCTGGGTCAGGTCTGAATTACATATAAAACCCAAATAGTTGTTATATGAACATAGAACAGTACAGCACAGGAACAGGCCCTTCAGCCCACAATGAAGGGGATATTTGTGATGAGCACCATTGGCATGTAATCCATATCCCTCCATTCTCTGCATATTCATGTGCCTATATAAAACCTATGCCACAATTACATCTGCTTCCACCACCACATTTCAGGCACTCACCACTCTCTGTGAAAAAATTGCTCTGCACCTCATTCAAACTTTTCCCCCCCACACCCTAAATCTATGTCCTCCAGTCCTTGAGATTTTCACCCAGAGATAAAGGTTCCTACTGTCCACCCTATCAATGCCTCTCATAATGTTATATATTTCACTCAAGCGTTTGCATTTCAGACAATAGAGTCATACAGTACAGAAACAGGCCCTTCAGCCCACCCTACCCATGGCAACCAATTTGTCCCATATTTTCTAGTCCCATTTGCCTGTGTTTGGCATATATCCATCTAAGCCTTTCCTATCCATGTATCTGTGCAAAAGTGTTTTCAATTTTATTACAGTACCTACATCAAATACCTCCTCTGGTATTTTGTTCCATATCCCCACCACCCGCTGTGTGAAAATGTTGTCCCTCAGGTTCCTATTAAATCTTTCTCCACTCACGTTAAACCTATGACATCTGGTTCTTGATTCCCCTACTCTGGGTAAAATACACTGTGTGTTCACTCTACCTATTCCACTCATGATCTTGTATGCCTTAAAACCCCTCAGCCTCCTGCACTCCAAGAAATAAAGTCCTAGTCTGCCCAGCCTCTCCCAATAGCTCAGGCCCTCAAGTCCTGGTAGCATCCTCATAATTCTTCTCTGCACTCTTTCAAGCTTAAAACTATCCTTCCAACAGCAGAGTGATCAAAACTGAACACAATACTCCAAATGTGGCCTCAGCAATATTTAGTACAACAGTGACATAACCTTCCACCTTCTCTACTCAATACCCTGACTGATGAAGGCCAGTGCACCAAAAGCCTTTTTGACCACACTGTAGATCTATGACACCTTTCAAGTAACTATGTACATGCACTGCTACACCCTCTGATTTACAAGACTCTCCAGAGCCCCACTATTCACAGTGAAGGTCCTGTCCTGGTTTGAATTCCCAAAATGCTACACCTCATACTTAACTGCATTAAACTCCAATCACCATTTCTCAGCCCATTTACCCAACTGATCAAGATCCTGTTGTAGTTTTTGATAACCATTTTTGCTGCCTCCAATGCCTTCCACTTTAATGTCATCCACAAAGTTACTAACCATGTCTTGTCCAAACCATTCTCAACCAAATTGTTAACATAAACCACAAACAACAATGGACCCAGCACCAATCCCCGAGACACACCACTAGTCATAGGCTTCCAGTCCGAAAAACAACCTTCCACCATCACCCACTGCTTCCTTCCATGGAACCAATTCTCTATCGAGTCAACTAGCTCTCGCTGAATCCCATGCGATCTGACCTTCCAGAGCAGCCTACCAGGCAGAACTCTATCAAATGCCTTGCTTAAGTCCGTATTGACGATGTCTATTGCTTTGCGCTCATCAACCCTTTTGGTTAATTCTTCAAAAATACTCAGATGGTGAGGCACAATCTCCCTTGTACAAAACCAGTTCGATCTTACTTTGGTAAGACCCAATCTCACACATACATAGCTAATTAGATCTTACATTCGTAAGGGGACCTGGCTGATTTTCTTTGCATATCGGCAGTGTCGTGCGATCCAGTGCCTGACCCGGGTTATTTCTCCACTCCCCAACAATGTATAATAACCATTAAGAGTTACAACAGGACCGGATAGATTATAAGTGGAGTAAGTTGTGTGACTGTTTCTCTTTAACAGAAGGCAACCTCACTGAACACGATGCAATACTAGTGGATGAACATCTGAACGTGAAGGGGATGAAGACTGTTTTTGCCATAGGAGACTGTGCACACGTGAATGAACATAAATCGGCTTATACTGCTGAGTTCCAAGCCATTGCATGCGTGAAAAATATCATCCATAACATTAAACATGAGCCCATGGAATTGTACAAACCAGGTAGATATGATGGCAACGCACACCAGAAGGTTGAAAATGGTTGTCAATTAAATAGCATAATATACATGGTAAAATAGTTTGTGATATTTCTGGGGAACTCAAAAGTATTAGCAACCTACATAGACAATAGACAATAGGTGCAGGAGTAGGCCATTCAGCCCTACATAGAACCTTGGTTAGATAATGTTTGGAATATTGCACACAAATTTAGTTGTTTTGTTAGAGAGAGAATGGAAGAGTGGTGAAAAGGGTGAGGGGGATGTTTATTTATTTAAAAATATTTTAAATACCTTAACCAAATGTAACTTAAACATAGATAAAGAAAAATAAAGAAGAAAAAAAAACTTTTTTCGCAAGGTAGGCAACCCTTCATGAATGGTCTAAGGTTGAGGGACCCACACCACCCTGGCCACTCACTCATTTCACCCCTGCCATCGGGAAGAAGGTACAAGAGCCTGAAATCTGTAACATCCAGGTTCAGGAACAGCTTCTTCCCTACAGCCAATAGGCTATTAAACACTACAAACTCCAAATAAGCTCTGAACTACATAGACTTTTATTGTTATTATTGCGCTAATATTGTTTGTTTTTTATGTGTATGTATGTGTGCGTGTGTGTATATATACACTGTATGTATATATATTTCTATATTTCTATATATATATATATATCTGTGTGTGTTTGTATGTTTATGTGGGTATGTGTATATATAGACACACTGAACTTTGTTTTCTATTCTATTGTTTACACTGTACTAATTTTACATATTCTGTTGAGCTGCTGCAACTAAGAATTTCATTGTTCTATCTGGGACATATGACAACAAAACACTCTTGATTCTCTTGATGCGAAGTGCCACACCTCAGTGTATCTGAGCTTTGTCTCTGCATTCAGTGTATGCAGCAGAATCTTACCTCCAGGTGGTGCAACCTCCTATGAGCAACCCACAGCCCTTTTAGTATGCTGTCTGACTGAACTGTAGCAGCAAGTCATGTGATGAGACAGATTTCAATCGCATTCAAAAAAAATATTTCTGTCAGAATATATGTGATTTTGCCATAAGTGGTTCGTGAGAAATTGCAACTTTGCACTGACAGAGGAAATTGGGCCCGTATCTCTAAAGTCTAAAGTTTAAAGAGAATGTACGGGCATGCAACAAAAACAATTCCCATTTTAAGCTCCAGGCATCATAAACACTGCATTTCATCTCCTTAGATAGACTATCTATGTTGGAGATAGATAGTCTGGAGAGACTATCTATCTGGAGTCTCAACGGGACAGGCTGGAGTAACTCAACGGGACAGGCGGCATCTCTGGAGAGAAGGAATGGATGACGTTTCGGTTCGAGACACATTTTCTGTCCAGACCCGAAACATCACCCATTCATTCCTTCCATCCAGAGATGCTGCCTGTCCCGCTGAGTTATTCCAGGATTTTGTGTCTATCTACACTGCGTAAATCAGCATCTGCATTTCCTTCCTACACATTTCATCTCCTATCCTTCCTTGTTTTTGGCTGCGTCTTTATGGGCCTGTCAGAGCTGCCGTGGGTAATGTTGGTCATTGGTGTCCTGATCTCGGGTGACTGATGCTGTGACCTTCTCCCATCGTAGGCGCTCCGTACATGATGGTGACAATGGGTCGGAATGACGGCGTCGGCCAGATGTGTGGCTGCAACGTTGGGAAGTTAATCGTGACATACGTCAAAAGCAAGGATCTACTGGTTAAAACGAGCTGGAAAAAAATGGGCCAGAAGATGCCGTCCTGATGAAATTTAATGCCTACAGTATATAAATATATGCTCCCCTTCCGGAGTGTCTGATTCAATGACCCAGTGCCGAATGTTTATACTACTTTTTTTTAGGAATCTTGCTCATTTCTATGTATAAAGTGTGTGTTGTTTCAAAAAGGTCAGGAATACTCAGACCAGAACATGCAGAAATAAATCCCTGCTTATTTAAAAATCTTTCACCTTGTTGGATTATTTGATTTTATGCATTCTTAATTGTTATTCAATTTGGGGAGATGGAGTGGGGTTGGTTGTGGCACAAGAGTCTGTCCACAGACAATAGACAATAGGTGCAGGAGTGGGGTGGGAGATTGCAACCGTCACGTGGTCCACCCTGTTTCGACAAATGCAATCAACCCGGCGTGCACAATCAAATAAGATCAAATAGACCAAGTTGTCCGACAACTTTAGGCTGTGCACGCCATACGCAAGAAGAAGGTGCAGGAGTAGGCCATTCAGCCCTTCGAGCCAGCACCACCATTCAATGTGATCATGGCTGATCATCCACAATCAGTATCCCGTTCCTGCCTTCTCCCCGTATCCCCTGATTCCACTATCTTTCAGAGCCCTATCTAACTCTCTCTAGAAAGTATCCAGAGAACCAGCCTTCACCGCCCTCTGAGGCAGAGAATTCCACAGACTCATAACTCTCTGTGTGAAAAAGTGTTTCCTCGTCTCCGTTCTAAATGCCTTACCCCTTATTCTTAAACTGTGGCCCCTGGTTCTGGACTCCCCCAACATTGGGAACATGTTTCCTGCCTCTAGCGAGTCCAAACCCTTAATAATCTTGTATGTTTCAAAAAGATCCCCTCTCATCCATCTAAATTCCAGAGTATACAAGCCCAGCCGCTCCAGACTGAGAATTGGAAAACTGAATGGCCTTATCTGGGGCACTGCTGGACTTTGCAAGATAAACTTGGAATTACATAATTGGATGGGGAATAAAAGGGATGGAGAAATGCCATAATGAGATTCTTGATTAGTGCGGGTGTCAGGGGTTATGGGGAGAAGGCAGGAGAATGGGGTTAGGAAGGAGAGATAGACCAGCCATGATTGAATGACGGAGTAGACTTGATGGGCCAAATGGCCTAATTCTGCTCTTATCACTTGTCAATGAGATAGCTGGAAGAAAGGTTTTCTGGAGAGGGAATGCAGCCAGACGGCATCTGCTCTCAATAAACCCATTGCCTACTCCTGGCATTGTAGATAGAGCTATGGATGGGACAACATTCCAGTGAAGGCAAGAAGGTTGGCAATCAGAAAGCATGTTCACTCATGTGGGTAATTTTTCCACCTGCATCTCCCCAAGGAAGTGTATGCGTCTGCAAGGCTCTGTACTTCAATAAGGGCGTCCTCCCTGGAATTAATAATAATAATAATACATTTTATTTATGGGCGCCTTTCAAGAGTTTCAAGGACACCTTATAAAAATTTAGCAAGTAGAGGAAAAACATGTAAGCGGAATGAAATAAATAGTAGAGACATGACTAGTACACAAATTAAAGACAGAATTCAATTCAAAACACAATATGAGGCAATTCAAGCACAGATGAAAAGGGAGGGGGACGTGGGGCTAAGGATAGGCAGAGGTGAAGAGATGGGTCTTGAGGCGGGACTGGAAGATGTACCTCATCCATAGCCCCATCTACAACCTCAGGGCCAGGCCGGGCCAGAGCATTGACTGTAGGTGGAAACATGCCCGAGCAATAAACTCCTACATGTCTTCCTACTTACAAGCTAGATATAATACCTTGCAGAAGTCGAAATTACTATTACATTTTACTGGTGTGTTTGTTTCTATCAACATCTCAGGCAGCACATTCCAGGCACCCACCACTTTCTTCACAATTCCGCCTTATAAGTTCCCCCTCTCACCTTAAACCTTTACCCTCTAGTCTTTAACATTCCTACTCTGGGAATGTTAAAGACTACCCTGGATTCTTCCCTCAAACTCTTTTGTTCTAGACAAACAATCCAAGTTGGTCCAACCTATCTTCAAGGCTAATACCCTCTAACACAGGCAGTAATTTGGTTAACCTCTTCTGTGCTATCTCCAAAGTCCCTCCCACATCCTAGTCGTGGTACTAGTTTCATTGTCGTCTGCTGAGTTTCAGTTTGGATAAACTCATTGTCACCTAGCACACAACAGACATGGACCATTGTGGGCTCTACCTTTCCTTGATCATGTTGCTGGCTTTGATCAGTTTTTTTGCATATCTTTTATTAATTGGTTCTATGTATCTTTTCATATCTCTCGGTTTCCTCTCCCCTGACTCTCAGTTTGAAGAAGGGTCTCGACCCGAAATGTCACCTACTCCTTTTCTCCAAAGATGCTGCCCGACCCGCTGAGTTACTCCAGCATTTTCTGTCTATCTTCGGTGTGAACCAGCATCTGCAGTTCCTTCCTACACATCACCTATCCATGTTCTCCAGAGATGCTGCCTCACCTGCTAAGTCACTCCAGCACTTTGTGTCTGATGAATGAATAAGTTTAATTGGCCAAGTATTCACATACAAGGAATTTGCCTTGGTGCTCTGCCCAGAAGAGACAACAACATACAATGAAGGGTCCCGACCGGAAACGTCACCCATTACTTCTCTCTAGAGATGCTGCCTGTCCCGCTGAGTTACTCCAGCACTTTGTGTCTAACTGCAGTGTAATTAAACCAGCATCTGCAGTTCCTTCCAGTTGCCTATTCATATGAAGGAAAGAACTGCAGACGCTGGGTTAAATCGAAGATAGACCCAAAATGCTGCAGTAACTCAGCGGGACAGGCAGCATCTCTGGAGAGAAGGAATGGATGACGTTTTAAGTCAAGTCAAGTCACTTTTATTTCTATAGCACATTTAAAAAACAATCCTCGTTGACCTAAGTGCTTTACATTAGTGGAGGTACTAACGTTATACAACATTGTTTCACAGATTAAGTACATACATAAATGCATACACATAGCCGTCCCTCAGAGGACGTCAAAAAAGGCTTGAGAGTAAAGATGAGTTTTATGTGTCGACTTAAAAGAGTCGATGGAGGGGGCAGTTCTGATGGGAAGAGGGATGCTGTTCCACAGTCTAGGAGCTGCAACCGCAAAGGCGCGGTCGCCCCTGAGCTTATGCCTAGACCGCGGGTCGAGATCCTTCTTCAGACGTATCCATGTTCTCCAGAGATGTGACCTGAGCTGCTGAGTCACTCTAGCACTTTGTGTCTTTTTGCTTATGGTTAACCCAGCCTCTGCAATTCTCCAAATGCAACCGGGCGTGTAAGGGAGCGGTCGCGGTCGCGGCGCCGGCTTGCAATTGGACCTTGGCGGTGTCGGAAATGGACAAAGGGCGGGTTGAATCCTGAATATCCACAGCGTCTATCCACGGCCAGAGTAGCAGAGAGGTATTCCAGGCTTCCTGGCCTGGCCTCTTGAATAGCTGTCGTGCTGGGACCTTCCAGAAGCGGCCGGTGAACAGTTCTGTGAAGGATTCCCTTCCCTCCTCTCCTCTGCGAGTTAACGGTGAGCTTTTACGTGGCGCTTTATTGACCTGAACATTTCCACCAGTGTAACGTTTGAAGTGAAACTAACATTAGATAGAGCACCGTCTACTTCCGCGTGTCAACAAGAACTTGGACGCGAGTTTGGGACAAGTTTACAAACAGGACTAACCAGCTGATTTAAAATCAGCAACAACAGAACGCCGCTGCCTCCAGCTATCCGGGAATGTCTGTTGAACTGTTTCTACCAGCGACAGTCAACTGAGTTTTTTTCCCCACCTAGCGGTTACTGTTCTGCCTGCATTCAGTAGAACACAACACTGTAAACAGAAAAAAAACCCAGTGGAAATACTCAGCGGGTCACGCACAGGGAAGCAGAGTTCACCTTTTAGTTCGACAATCTTTCACTCTTACCAGAAAGTTGAACTGTCTCGCTGGTTGCTTGAAATTAACAATCAAGCGATGGGCCGAATGGTCTAAATCTGCTCCTGATTTGAAGGTAGACACAAAATGCTGGAGTAACTCAGCGGGACAGGCAGCATCTCTGGAGAGGAGGAATGGGTGACGTTTCGGGTGTGAAGAAGGGTCTCGTCCTGAAACATCACCCATTCCTTCTCTCCAGAGATGCTGCCTGTCCTGCTGAGTTACTCCAGCATGTTGTGTCTACCTTCGATTTAAACCAGCATCTGCAGTCCTTTCCTACTCACTTCTGATATGAATTTGTTTTCTGTTATTGATACAAGGCAGTAAAATCCAATCCATGGAGACACAAGGAACTGCAGATGGTGGGATCTTGAGCAAAGCACAAAGTGCTGGAGGAACTCAGCGGGTCTGGAGAAGGTTGCCTGTCCATTCCCTCCCCTGATGCTGCCTGACCCGCTGAGTTTCTCCAGCAGTTTGTTTTTGTTTCGGCTTCTAACATCTGCAGTCTCCCGTGATTCTAAAATGTACTTTATAACTGTAAACTCTGTCTGGCAGTTGGGCAGGTAAGCCACTTTTGTCTGTGCCATGTGTTGCTACTGAGGACCAGTTACTTGACATTTACAACTCTGCAATCTTCCACGACGAGTACAAGATGTCCATGATTGGAATATTGTCCCCTCAGTGTCATAGAGTGATACAGTGTTGAAACAGGCCCTTTGGCCCAATTTGCTCACACTGGCCAACATGTCCCAGCTACATTAATCCCACTAATCCACACTTGGCCCATATCCCTCCATACCTGTACTCTACGTAACTCCCAACCTATTATACCTGCTCATCCGAGTCATTTTGCAGAGCATCCAGTTTGTCTAACTAATATCGCTACTTCTGAACACATTTGTTAAAATATCCTTTCTCCCCCATCTCCTCCCCTATGTTTTCTTTTCCCCAGACACGACATGGGAGGCACGGTGTCGGTGGACGAGGGGGTCCACGTTGTGGTGGTCGGTGGTGGATTTGGAGGGATTGCAGCAGGGAACCAGCTGAAGTCGTACAAGATTCCATTCACGCTGATTGATGTGAAGGATGCCTTCCATCACAATCCGGGAGCCCTCCGCGCCTCAGTGGAAAGTGGTGTGTTAACGGCAAGATACCTGATCTCTGCGGGATTTTCCCCTTTAAGGGCCTGTCCCACTTTCCCGAGTTATTCACGAATTCTCCCGAGTTTTCAAACTCGCAGAATGTCCGTAGGAGTCCGTAGCTGCTCGTTGTTCCAGCTGTAGGTACTCGGGGCTATTCTTTTTTAAAACTCGTGGACATTTTTCATCAGGCCGAAAAAACGTCCCAACTTACCTGATGCCCCGAGTACCTAAGGCTGGCATAACGAGCTACGATATATCCATGGACTCTACCACGCACGCTCGCACTCACACTCACCTATACCAAGCCAATTAACCTACACACCTGTACGTCTTTGGAGTGTGGGAGGAAACCGAAGATCACGGAGAAACCACGCACAGGTCACAGGGAGAACTTACTAACTCCGTACAGACAAACACCCGTAGTTAGGATCGAACCCGGGACACAGTTATCTGGCACTTTGAGGCAGCAACTCTACTGCTGTGCCATCATGCCGCCCGCTGTGTTTTATCAATCTTCCACCTTGGCAGACAAACAGAATTGACAGCTTGCAATATTAGATAAGAGATAAAACCATTTTCCATGACACTTCATCCTGTTACTATTCAAAATCTCTTGAACACAGCTGTGAGTTTAACCACAGAGGGAGCACCCAGAGCAGTCAGATGTGGACAATTGCAAAGATTCACTGTCCATCGAGTGAAGTACTTTCTCAACTAAACAAAGCTCTTGATTATGTCTCTGTGCATGTGACAATACTAATCCATGAATGCTCCTGCACTATAGTACGGCTTCTTGTAATATGCTGCAAATGTTCCCTCCATAGGAAACGTGAAAACGTCCACTTTTTCAAAATATTCCCTTTAGTTACGTTTTTACTTTTGTCAGGATTTGCAAAGAAAACATTCATTCCGTTCAAAGAAACGTTTGGAGAGAACTTCAAGCAAGGCCGTGTCATTGATATTGAGTTGGAAGAACAAGCAGTCGTTTTGGAGAGTGGAGAGGTAGGTGCACTAAGTTCATTTGGGGTAAGTGTATTTGAGATCATTTTGTTAATGATAAATTAGGGAACATTACCTTGCAGAGCACAATTTCGGTTGGGAATTAGATAATAACTTAAAAGTTACTTTGGAAATTGACAGACAGAAAAAAAGCTGTCTTGGATATAAACAGTATAAGGGAACAAAAACTTTTTTTCATGTGACCTCCTCGCAGTAATCAGTCACCATGGTCTCTTAAAGACACAGCTGCCACATTAACGCTGGAGGCCATGAAACAGTCTTTTGTAAATTTAGTTGCAGTAAGAAAAGTAAACTTATTGCCACTGAAAAGACCATTTATTTTTGAAAATCTTGTGGAGAAAATTAACTTTGTTATTATGAATCTGAAACATTCGGATCCTCTTTCCTTATCGATGCATTTGGGTTTTTTTCAAACACATTTTGTATAACTTGTGATTCCTTAGGTTGCGCAGTGATGCAGCGGGTAGAGCTGCTGCCTCACAGTGCCAGAAACCCAGGATTTATCCTGACCTCGGCTGCTGTCTTTACACCGAAGATCGACGCAAAATGCTGGAGTAACTCAGCGGAACAGGCAGCATCTCTGGATAGAAGGAATGGGTGACATTCTGAGTCTGAAGAAAGGTCTCGGCCCGAAACGTCGCCTATTCCTTCTATCCAGAGATGCTGCCTGTCCTGCTGAGTTACTCCAGCATTTTGTGATTATAGAACATTTATGAATGTTGGTGATCAGTGTGACTCAATGGGCCAAAGGGCGTGGTTTCAGGCTGTATCTTTCGATCAAAAACGCAACTCTCGCATTACAGAAGAATTAACAGTGTCTAATTAACGTGAATTATTTCCAAAAAACTGTTGCAATGCGCGAGTTGTGTTTTTGATTGAAATATACAGCATGGAAACCACATGGGAGGACATGAGGCTAATTGTCTCTTCTGTATTGTAGGTCGTACATTTTTCACACCTCATCCTGGGAACTGGTAGCTCTGGCCCATTCCCTGGGAAATTTGATGAAGCAGTCACAATGGAGACTGCCATCCAGATGTACGAAGATCTCGTAGTAAAGGTGATGCCACGTGGCTGTTTTGGAAGAGCATTTGTTTCAGCGAAAATCATTACCTTTAATTTTGCTGCTCTAACCTGTAACATCTTTTTTTTTTTTAAATTATTTTTATTAGAAGTACGGTAAATTACAATAATACACAACACCTATATCTTAATACATTTTTTGTACCGCTTCATTTTTTTGAGCTTTAAGAAAAAGATAGAAGTAAGGAAAGTAAAGAAAGTGCGCAAGAGTCGTGAAGTGCAAGAGAGTGTTGGGAAAAGAAAGCCCCTTAGAAAAGAAGTTAGAGAAGGAAGTAAAGTAAAAAATAGACCCTAGAAAAGAAAGAAAAAGAAAGTAGGAACAATCGCTCTATTATAACATTAAACTCCGCAGAAAGGGGACTACCAACCAAGTCTGTTTTTGTTGTTTTACCTCCCATTGCCAGGTCCTGATACCATTTATTTATTTATTTATTTTTAAAATTACTATTGCACCTCATGCTTGTAATAGGTCCAGAAACGTAGACCACGTCTTTTGGAATTGGTCTGCTTTACCTGCTAAGAGGAAACTCATCTCTTCCAGATGTAAAGTTTCAAACATATTTGATGTCCACATTTTTATTGTTGGTGTGGGCGCATTTTTCCAGAATTTAAGTATGAGCTTTTTTCCCATTATTAGCCCGTAATTGAATAAATTCTTCTGATACACGTTTAATTCAGGGATACCTTCCGATATTCCAAAAATGATCCATTCTGGTTTTGGTACCAGTTTTATTTTAATTAATTTTGAAAAAATATCAAATATTTCATACCAGAATTTTTGGATTTTTGTACAAAAAACAAAAGAATGCGCTATGGTAGCTTCTTGACACAGACATTTATCACAGATTGGTGAAACATTGGGAAAGATTTTATTTAATTTAGTTTTTGAATAGTATAGTCTATGTAATGTTTTGAATTGGATAAGCGTATGTCGTACGTTGATCGAACATTTATGCACCTGTAGTAAATGATTATCCCAGCTCTCTTTTGAAATTTTTATAGCTAATTCTTGTTCCCAGTCTCTTCTAATTCCATCTGTTGTGGGTATTTCAATGTTTAAAATGATATTATATAAGTACGATATTAGATTAGCTGATTCCGCCTTTGTCTGCATTGCTTCATCCAGTAAGTCGGAAGGCATATTATGAGTCTTTTGCGTATTTTTTCGGATAATCACAAATTTGAAGATATTTAAAATATTGGTTATTTTTCAAATTATATTTCAGTTGTAGTTGTTGAAATGATAGTAATTTTCCCATTTCATACAGATCTTCGAGCGTTTTGATTCCCATTCTTTCCCATTGTATAAATGATTTGTCTATGATTGATGGTTTAAACGATGGGTTATTGACTATTGGTATTGAGAGATAGGTTTCTTAATTTTAGATTCTGTTTTATTTGTTTCCATGTTCTAATTGTGCTATGTATAATTGGATTTTTATTATAATTTTTATTATTCAAATTTATTGGTGAGAGGATAATCGCTCCTATATTACTCGGGGAGCAGTCCCCTTTTTCCATTACAATCCAGTCCGCCTGCTGGGCAGAATTGTCCAGCAGGTGAATCAAATTTTTAATATTTACTGCCCAATTATAATACATAAAGTTAGGGAGCGCTAGACCCCCCAACTCTTTTCGTTTATTAAGGTGTGCTCTTTGTATTCTATGGGATTTATAATCCCATATAAAATTTGTAATGTCTGAGTCCAATTTTTACCTGTAACATCTTTTAAAGAAACTTTGTGTATGTTATAGAATCATAGATCATGGAAACAGGACCTTCAGCCCAACCTGTCCATGCCGACAACGAGGCCCCATCTGAGCTAGTCTCATTTGCCCATGTTTAGCCTGTACCCTCTATACCTTTGCTATCCATGTACCTGTCCAAATGCCTTTAACATGCTGTGATAGTATCTGCTATAACTATCTCCTCTGGCAGCTTGTTCCATGCACCCACCATCCTCTGCATGAAAAAGTTGCCCCTCAGCTTTATATTAAATCTATATAAATGTATATAAATTATATTAAAATATATGTCCTCTTGTTTTTGATTCTCCTACATTCTCAAGATGTTATACACCTCTATAAGATCACCCCTCAGCTTCCCAAGGAATAAAGTCCCAAACTGCCTAACTTTTCCCTGTTGCTCAGGCCCTCGGGTCCTGGCAACTTCCTCGTAAATCTTCGCTGCGCTCTTTTCAGCTTCGCGCCATCCTTCCTCTCTGCAGATACGGGCGGCTCCAAGAATCGTCGTGGTTGGTGGTGGATCGGCAGGAGTAGAAATGGCAGCAGAAGTCATAACCGATTATCCTGCCAAAGAGGTGAGTAGATACATGGAACTGCAGATGCTGGTTTACAATGGACAAACACATAGTGCTGGAGTAACTCAGTGGGTTTGGTAGCATCTCTGGAGAACAGAGATGTGTCATATTTCGGTGCTGGGACCCTTCTTCAGACAGATTGTATTATGGGGGAGAAATCTCGAATAGAGATGTGGGTGATGGTTTAGTAGCATGGTTTATATGTAGATATGAGGAACTGCAGATGCTTGTTTACTCAAAAGGACACAGAGTACTGGAGTAACTCAGTGGGTCAGGCAGCATCTCTTGATAGGTGAAGAACATGGATAGGTGAAGTTTCGGGTTGGCAGCCTTCTTCAGAGTAGCCTTCTAGCGGAGCAGAGTAGCGGGTTGGCAGCCTTCTTCAGAAGGGCCAGAGTTTTAAGGATAAAGGGAAAATCTTTTAGGACTGAGATGAGAAAAACATTTTTTACACAGAGATTGGTGAATCTCTGGAATTCTCTGCCACAGAAGGTAGTTGAGGCCAGTTCATTGGCTATATTTAAGAGGGAGTTAGATGTGGCCCTTGTGGCTAAAGGGATCAGGGGGTATGGAGAGAAAGCAGGTACAGGATACTGAGTTGGATGATCAGCCATGATCATATTGAATGGCGGTGCAGGCTCGAAGGGCCGAATGGCCTACTCCTGCACCTATTTTCTGTTTCTATGTTTTGGTCAACGTTGACATTAGTCAGGAGGGGTGGAGTGGCACAGGTGGGCAGCACAGTGGCACAGGTGGGTAGCACAGGTGGGTGGCACAGGTGGGCAGCACAGTACACAGGTGGGCAGCACATTGGCACAGGTGGGCAGCACATTGGCATAGGTGGGCAGCACAGTGGCACAGGTGGGTAGCACAGGTGGGTGGCACAGGTGGGCAGCACAGTACACAGGTGGGCAGCACAGTGGCACAGGTGGGCAGCACAGTACACAGGTGGGCAGCACAGTGGCACAGGTGGGCAGCACAGTGGCACATCTGGTAACGCAGCTGCCTCCCAACGTCAGAGGTTCAAATACAATCTTTGAAGGATTGAGGAATTGTGGGGAACGGGTGGAGAAGAGGAGTTGGGGCCAGCTTTGACCAGCCATGATCATATTGAAAGGTGGGACAGGCGTGCGAGACCAGGAGGTGGTCTGCTCCTGCTCCTATTTTTCTCATGTTTTCTGTTCTTTCACAACCAGAACTTTTTTTTTTTTCTTCTTAATTTATTTTCAGGTGACCTTGGTTCATTCCAAGATTCCTCTGGCTGATGAGCAGCTCTTGCCCAGTGTAAGGCAAGGGTTGAAAGAGATTCTACTGGGGAAAGGAGTTCAGCTTCAGTTAGGTACATTGGCTAATGGCTTGGCCACATTATGCGGGGGGGGGGTCTCACGTGAACGTGAAAACTCCACACCGGTAGCACCCATGGTCAGGATTGAACCTGCAACAACCTGCAAGGCAGCAGCTCCACCATTGTGGAGTCAGTCCAGAACTGGGAATCTGATTCCAGTAGCACCTCTTTTTGATGTTATTAGTTACCACTTATACTTGGGGGTGGGAGGGGCACAATCTCCCCCCCCCCCCCCCCCGCACCCTCCCCCCGCCACCACCCCTGACATGTTCCCGCGTGTAAGTGTATCAAATTCTGGCAACATCCTTGTGATTGAGTTATAGTCATAGTAAAACAGCACAGAAACAGGCCCTTCATCCATTGAGTCGGTACCAACCATAGACCACCTATTTACACTAATCCTGCATTAAACCCACGTTTTATTCTCCCCCCCCCCGATTGTAGCATTCACCCTTGTACAAGGGGCATTATACAGTGACCAACACTAAACTACCAACCAGCATGTCCTTGGGATGTGGTAGTAAACTGTAGCGTGGGGAGTACGTGCAAACTCCACACAGGCAGCATGACTTATCCCTATAGTGTGTATTTGACTGTGTCTTTGCATCGAGAAACAAGTGAATATTCGTGTTTTTTCCCCAATAGGGCAGAAAGTCACTAATCTGCGCGACCTCATCCTGAATGAACCGCAGCCTGACATGAGAATACTGACAGACAAAGGTCTGGAAATCACTGCAGACTTGGTAATCTGTTGTACTGGGATAAAAGTCAACTCTTCCGCATACTCCAGGGCGTTCCGTAAGTTTAATTCTCTCCTTGTTTAGTTTAGAGATTCAGCGCGGAAACAGGCCCTTCAGCCCATCGAGTCCATGCCGACCAGTGATCCCCGCACACTAACAGTATCCTACACACACACAGGAGACAATTTACAATTTTTACCGAAGCCAATTAACCTACAAACCTGTACGTCTTTGGAGTGTGGGGGGGATACGAGATGCAGGATAAAACCCACGCAGGTCATGGGGAGAACGTACAAATTCCATGCAGACAGCACCTGTGGTCAGGATCGAACCCTGATCTCTGGTGCTACGAGGCAGTGACTCTACCTCTGTGCCACCATGCAGCCCTGTTGTTGCTCTTTAATCCTTGGCAAAAACTGTGCAAAAGTAGAATCCAATCCTTGTACTAAATGTTTCCATTCATTCTGGCTAGAGTCGCAGAACTGTGCAGCATGAAAACAGGCCCTTCGGCCCACCTTGTCCATGCTGACCATGTTGCCATACTGAGCGGGTCCCGTTTGCCTGCATTTGGCCCAAAGCTAAACTCTTCCAATTGATAAATCCATCCAACTGTATTTTCAAAGATCGCAGGCAATTTGTGAACATCAAGAATTGTTCATTTTTCTGCCCTTTTATGCTAATTTTGTATGTATATTCCAATGAACATATGAACAAGTTGTGGTGTGGGCAAAAATCAAAATAAATCATTTGCTTGTTTGATAAGTGGGTAAACTCTGAGAAATGTGAGGTGTCACCTGAAGTCCATGAATATGAAACAATCGCAGGCTGCAGAAGTCGTAAGCTCTTTCCAACCTGGCTCCACTTGCTCATCCCTCTTCACCTGCTTCCATCGATTGCCTACCTTGCCCCTTCTCGCCAACCCCAACACAGCCTGCACAACCCCTCCCTGTAGCTGAAGCTCCCGAGCCCTGGAAACACCCTCTTAAATCTTCCCCACACTCTTTCCAGCTTAATGGCATCTTTCCTATAGCAGGGCGGCCAAAACTGAACACAATCCTCCAATTCTCAGAGGGCGGTGGAGGCAGGTTCTCTGGAAGCTTTCAAGAGAGAGCTAGATAGGGCTCTTAAAAATAGCAGAGTCAGGGGATATGGGGAGAAGGCAGGAACGGGGTGCTGATTGGGGATGATCAGCCATGACCACATTGAATGGCGGTGCTGGCTCGAAGGGCCAAATGGCCTACTCCTATTGTCTATTATTGTCTAAATGCAGCCACATGCAGTGAGTTTGAATCAAGGATTCTCTCCTCCACCGGTATCGGAGGGAGGGGGGTGCTATGGGGAAAGGCAGGAGAATGGGGTTAGGAGGGAGAGATAGACCAGCCATGATTGAATGACGGAGTAGACTTGATGGGCTGAATGGCTTAATTCTGCTCCTATCACTTTGCTGAATGATGCTCATGTCAGAAACAACCTTCCTCTCGCTTTCTTTCCATTTTGGGTTTTGATCCTGGCACTGTAGCTATAGATTTGCTTTGCCCGCCATTGCATCGAATGCATGTTTGACCTGGACTCTTGTCCCCAAAATAAATGAGGTTAGTGACTGGAATCTGTGTTTTGATTACCTTTCTTCCCACAGACAATCAGCTTGCAGAGAATGGTGCTCTGCTGGTCAATGAGCACTTGCAGATCAGTGGGATGGAAAACGTTTATGCAATAGGTGACTGTGCAGATATCAAAGAGCCTAAAATGGCTTATCATGCGGGACTACACGCCGCTGTGGCTGTGGAGAACATTGTCAGTAGTCTGAGTAAAAAGTCTCTGAAAATCTACAAACCAGGTAAGCCCTGCAGATATTTTTAGCCAAATCGTTTGAATCTTAGCAGGAAAATGGGGTTGTGATACCATGTCGATTCAGTAAACTGAAGATGCTCTATTGAGAGTATCGTGTCCCTTATAAAGGACTTGCCTAATCTTTCCTTGCCATCCTGACAGATGCTAAACGGCAGCACAGGCGGCACTGAAAGTGGGGACAATTTACAGGGGGGAATCTAACATTTTTGCTTTTGCTTATCTTCATGAGATTGAATGCAAGTATTTGTTATAGAATTGGAGAGTCTGTAAGCTTGGAGTGGGTTTGGCCAGTTTAATGCATTAGTTGAACATCAAAATCCTCAGTTCAACAACTGTTGACTCTCCATTCTAGCTGTAACTCCCGCGCTGGTTAGTGTTAAAGGTATGGCACAGAAAGGCAGCATATATTAGCACAGCTCCAAACAACAGAGTTTGATGCAGCCTTCAACCTCAAAATTTCCATCTCGGTCTCTGTAGAAGATGTTGTAGCAAAAAATGGCTAAGTTGCTATTCCTGCACCACTCTTCAGACTGGCTGTTCTTATATCTTGTCGTTTTCATTGTTGACCAATTTACCAAAGTCCTACTGATCAGCCCTGCTTTTAGGAGTGAGACTAAAGAGCCTGTCCCACTTAGGCGACTGCCAGCACCTGGCGACCAGAAAGGCACTACGACTCTTTGTGAGACCTCTCACGACCATAGGAGACCTCTCATGACCGTACAGGCGACACGCCTGTACGGTCATGAGTGGTCTCCTATGGTCATGAATGGTCTCCAAAGAGTGGTAGCGTCTTTCTGGTCGCCGCTGAATTTTCAACATGTTGAAAAATTCGTCGACCTATGATGGGTACCAGCAGTCGCCTGTAAAGGTTGCGTAAGTGGGACAGGCCCTTAAGACAGAGGTTGGTTATTGCATTGCGTAGGAAACCCTTCACCTCTTTGTGTATCTTCTGCCCCAGGTTCCCTCTCGATGCTGCTGTCAATGGGACGGGATAATGGAATTGGTCAGCTGTATGGATACCACGTTGGGAAATTTGTGGTCGTGCAGGCCAAAAGCAAAGATCTGCTGGTCTGGAAAAGCTGGAAAGAAATGGGTCAGACAGCACCTCCCTGAAGCCCAAGTTCCTGCCCACCTTTCCCTTCGACAGAGAGGAGCCTTATTCAGCGTCTTCAGTGAGGGCTTTCAACCTGAACTGGTAAAAGAAGTAATTGCAATAGGTTTACAACATTGTGTCATAAAATAACACACAAACCATCACAAATCAGTGGCTTTATATGTTTTGAAACCAACCAACATGTTGTCTGTGAACATTGTGTCAAATGAACTTTTCAAAATATCAATAAATGAATCTTTGAAAGACTGTATGCCATTTAGTTATTCAGCAAGATGTTTACTGACTTAAAAAAAGTATATATATTCCATTTAAAATTTGATGTAGGATGTGAGTGGGTTACTTTTAGTCATAATGTTGCTTCAGCAGAGCACAGGCCATTCGGCCCATTGGGTCTGTGTTGGCTCCTTGTGGAGCAGTCTCTATGGGTCCATTCTCCTGCTCTTGTCCAATTCTGTAAATTATTTATTGCATTATAGGTCAGAAATGTCGGACATATATGAGTGGATCCTATTGTGTTAAATGGATGTATTGTACAGGGAGCGTTCAGGGCTGTCTTGCAAATAGAGGCATCAATCTCCCATTGTACTGGTGCCAAAGGGAAACTATTTTAAGACAGTATTCCTTAAGAGCAGCAGAAACTACAAAGTTATCTACAAATTCCAGCTTCTAATAGAATATGCCTAAAGTTAGCATGTATATTAAAAAAAACTGCGAGGACATTTCAAAGCCTTAAAGCCCATCTCAATTAGGGTAATTTTCAGATTTACCAGTAGAGGGCCACAGTAATCATAATTTAAATGCAATTACAATGTAGGGAGGAACTGCAGATGCTGGTGTACACTGAAGATGTTGGAGTAACTCAGCGGGATAGGCAGCATCTCTGGAGAGAAGGAATGGGTGATGTTTTGGGTCAGAACCCTTCTTCAGACTGACCCACAAAGTCACCTATTCCTTTTCTCCAGAGATGCTGCCTGACCCGCTGAGTTACTCCAGCATTTTGTGTCCATATGCGGTATAAACCAGCATCTGCAGTTACTTCCTACACACCAAGCTTCCTGTGAGGGTGCACATCCTCCTGGAATCATGTGTTTCAAAGAGATTGCCTCGTAATTCTGAGGTCGAGTTTAGGTCTAATCTGGCAGCTGTGTGCTTGGCCAGGGGCAAACCACTCCAGTGAATGTACTTGGAGTGGCCAGAGAAGTCCTTGATGGTCAGCATCACTGATAGAAAGTGTGTACGGACGTGCTTCTGATTCTGGTCAAATGTCCTTGTACGGACACTTTACATCATGTTTTGAATGATGTAACACCATGAATGCTGACTTTGCTGTTGTTGTTCTTGCAAGCAGCACATTTTTAAATGGGCACTGCTGCCAGTAAAAGTGTGAAAAAGCCGGGCACAAGTCGGGCATTTCAAAACTAGCTGCTGTAGAATCATAAGCTGCAGGTGCTATGTCCGTAATGCTGAGAACATGATGCTGTTGCCAGGACTTGAGGGCTTGAGCTACAGGGAGAGGTTGGGCCGTTTAGGACTTTATTCCTTAGAGCGCAGGAGGATGAATAGCGATCTAACAGAGGTGTGTAAAATCACGAGGGGGATAGATATGGTGAATGCACAGAGTTTTAACCAGAGCAGGGGAATCAATAATCAGAGGACATAGGTTCAAGATGAGAAGGGAAAGATTTAATAGGGACTTGAGGGACCACTTTTTCACATAGACGGAAGGGGGTACATGGAAAAATCAGTCAGAGGAGGAGGTTGTTGAGGAGGGACAATAGCAGCATTTAAAATACATTTGGACAGATACATGGATGGGAAAGGTTTAGAGGGAGATGGGCCTAACACAGCAGGTCGGAATCGTGTTATTGGGGCATCTTGGTCAGCAAGTGCAAGGTGGGCTGAAGGGCCTGTTTCCATGCTGTACAACTCAAACACTGAGTTACCATACTGAACCTAATACTTGGAACTTGAGGCTGAATCAATTAATTGATTGTATTTCTGCTTGTTATATATTACTATGCGTATTGTATTTACAGGCCTTTTATGCTGCTGCAGGTAAGAATTCAATTGTCCCGTTGTCAGTACATCTGGTAACAAAACATTCTTGGCGAAGATAGACACAAAATGCTGGAGTAAGACTGCATGGGGGTCTCAACATGAAACGTCACCCATTCCTTCCCTCCAGAGATGCTGCATGTTCCACTGAGATTCTCCAGCATTTGTGTGCATCTTTGGTTTCAACCAGCATCTGTAGTTCCTTCCTAACATTCTTGGCTCTTGAACGTAATACTGGGAACTGACATTAACCCAACATGTAGTGTTGACCAGCATGGACAGAGTGGGCTGAACTATCAGCTTGCTGTAGATCAGAGTGGGCTGAACTATCAGCTTGCTGTAGATAAAAATGCTGGAGAAACTCAGTGGGTGAGGCAGCATTTATGGAGCAAAGGAATAGGTGACGTTTCAGGTCGAGACCCTTCTTCAGACTAATGTGGGGTGGTGGTGGGGGCGGGAAGAGGCGGAGACAGTGGGCTGTGGGAGAGCTGGGGAGGGGAAAGGTGGAGAAAGCAAGGACTACCTGAACTTGGAGAAGTCAATGTTCATACCGCTGGGGTGTAAGCTTGCTGTAATCTTTCGATTCTGCTGCTAAGTATTTGTTAACATTTACACTACACGAGGAAAACAAGAATATCTGGAGCATTTTCTTTTCTAAAATAAAGCACACTCAAGGAATTGTTTAAATTTTTAATGATTACATTGACAATGAAGTAGGCATTTTTTAAAACACAAATGCATAGAGAATGTGTATGTACAGAAGATTGGTACATTTATAATACATTTGAACACTGCGTTGAAAAGCAGACTTAAGGAAAATAAAAACGACACTGTCTTCGTGGAATGAGATGGCACCATGAAACAATACCTGTTGGATCAGCTTGTTTCCAGACACTAGGAGAGGCAGTTCTCAAAGAAACGACTGTGTAGACAATCACTTCGTATGGCTCCATGGACTGCCAAGTGGATATGGGTGAGGCATGTTTTATGTCTGAACAGTTCCCATCTTTTGGTGTCAGTTTCTGCTCCCCAGTTATTAAGGCACTGCACTGGACGTGGGGTGGAAATGGTGTCAATAAGCAAGCAAGGGCCCCAAGCTCAGCGGCCTTGTAGTTTGCGGTGTGGGCACGACAAGAAACTCTGACCGACGTCAGGATTTCCTTATGGTGGACAGCTGCTTATGAAGAGAGTCGTGATGACATGTCACGAGGAACAGCTGCATTGGAAGATGGACACATTGAATACTTGAAGGTCAGATCTAGACTTTTGAATTTCAGCAACATCTGAAAGAGGTTAGCTGAGAAAGGATGGTAGCTGTGGATTAGATAAGAGCAGGTTGATGCTGCATTTCTATCTTTTTTTGGCACATACAAGGTTGGGGCAAGTGACCACTGGTGGGCAATGCTGTGATTTTTTCCCCTCAACTCCTGCTACTCAGGTGGCTAATACTGGAGCCTTAGTGCAGTGAGTGATGCAAGGATGCAATGGAATTACAGTCACAGCGAATATTTGAACAAAACACTGACTTCTTTCAGGAGTAACTTTGGTATACATTTAAAACTCTTGGATACTGTAAGAAATAAAGTGATAGAGCTGTAAATCCCTAGTTGGATTGGGTTGGGATTTAAGTCTAGACGTACATTTTGTCGTGAATGTCCAGATACCTTTGTCCACACTGGCTCTTTCTTTTGAGTTTCTTTATTCCCTTGTGTGGGATAACCATGTCCAAGTGAGACAGGTGATCAAGATACAGATGAAACAGAATATACTAGTTTAGAAACATCTCACAAGTGACGAGGAACATTAACAGAATTCATTGCTGTTTGCCAGAGTATTTGTGACCATTTGGCTCTTGTGTAGAGAGGAGAAATCCTTTGGAATACTGTGCAATGGATACAAAATGCATGGAGCAGAATGGGCTAGAAGTGAGTGCAACTGGTAGCCGACACCCTCACAGACACAAATTTACAACCAATGACAAATCTCTGCCCCATTTTGGCAAACGTTGTTCGTGACGACTAAGAATTTCTATTGATTCACTGTAAACTTGGGCCACATCTGGAATAGACCGACATTTAGGCTAAAGGTGGAGAACAACCTTACTCAACAATTAAATCCACGTTTAAGAGCGACGAGACATTGAAACTGATGCAGTAGTAGGTCTGTTCTACCACTGCACCCACACATGGTGAAGCATGGAGGCATAACCTGTTCATAACAACACGAGAAACCCAGTCTTCCTCGATCAGGAGCTAGCCACCCAGCCCAAGCCTGTTGGGACGCGACTCTATTGTATCCAGGTTGGGTGAACGTTGTAATGAAACGCTTTGCTCCGACTGTGATGGACCGGCTCACTACTTCATCCAGGTCTGGGTAATCTGCTCTGCAATACTGCACCTGTCCCTGTTCTTGATTAACATTCGGCGTTACTCCACAAACAGATCTATAGCATGTCTGACATTATCATATTTACAACACTGGTCAAATTGGTTCGCTAGGGAAGAACGTCCAGCGCGCAGGTTTGGGCTAGTCTGGTTGTGGTCGGGTCACGTTTTAACTTGAGCACGTTCCTATTTCAATGTATTCTTTCATTTTGCTTTAAGATCCGCTTCCAATCCTAACTGTTTTATGACCAGACTGATCCCTGTTCAACGTGACCCTGAAGGCTTGTTGAAAGCAAACAGGAATCACAAATCTATCATTTTTCATTTAGTTGCTGGACAAGATAGTGCTGTGATGCTTCAACATCACTGGGGGTTAGTAAATCAGGGGGAAGAAAGCACCAATGATACTTTAATTGAGAAAACCCCTCACTTTAAGAACTGCTACTATCGATTTGAATTGTCCCCAATTTCTACTGTGAAAAATCGTGCTGTTTTTTCCCTTTGCAAATTTGGAAAATAAACAACCCCATACCTTGTAAGTGATTTTGGGAAAGATGCCTTTATTTCTCTCCTGCGTAAGTTTTAAAATCTCCTTTCCATTCCACACTAATCTATTTGTATAAAATTCTCATCCTCTCCCTGGTCATGTGAGATGTATGCACCTACTGCAAACATTACATGTGAGGGAAATACATTTAGATCTGTGCATTTATGCAAGGGTTAGCTTTGGGTGGCTTCTTCACTGCTTCTTAAAGCGTTATGCTGGATCCATATTTTGTCCAGATGTTTAGCTGCCATTTCCCCTCCCTTCGTTCATTCACCTGCTATTACAATGCACTACATGGTATTTCAGCGCGAGGAGGGGAGAAAGAACAAAGGAGGACACGGCCTTTGTAACTTTCTCAGCGCCCTTTATGTGGCAGCTATTGGCATACCTTGGGTGTGCAAGTAAAGAATTTCACTGTGACTTGTCACATGTGACAATAAAGTATCCAATTCAATAGTATCTACAGCTTAGAAGCAGAGTATACCTGATCTGTGTTCCCGCCTGCCCATATGTGGCATTTGGCTCACTTCACATATTTCTTGCTCCATCACAAATTTATCTTCCTTCTTAAAATACCACTACTTGTGCTGGTAAGATTCATAGTTTGATTACCCTTTGGAGTCAAATGATTTCTCCCTGATTAAGTTGTACATTTTCGACCTCTCATCCCTAGTTCTGATCTAACCTGCAAAGGGAAACATCTTCTCCATGTCTTCTTTCTCCAACCCAATTAAAGACCTCTATTTAATGTTTGGCAGCCGCAGTGAAAGTCCCCGACCTGTAATACTCACGGCTGGACTAACATCACAAAAATCCAAGTAACTCCCTCTCTGGCAGCTGCCACTAACCTGGAATTTAAAGCACTCGCCATTAGTACTGATGACCACAGAACTGCATGTCCCTCAAGGGAAGGAATCAGCCTGGTCTGGCCTATAATATTAACACCAGTGTGTTGCCTCCTAAATGCCCTCTGGAATGGGCAAGCAAGCCACTGCGTTCATGGTCACTGACCACTGGACAAGATTTGCTGCTCTTGACAGCAATGCCAGATCCTGAAATATGAATAAACAATTCTTGTCTTGGTGGCAGTGAATCTACTCAACCACTAAACACTAACTAAAGCTGGATCAATTTATGGCTTTCATATTCCAAGGGTAACTAACTCAAGTATAAACTCAGAATTGGCTAAAACCCCACAGTCAATGAAGTAACATACATTATAGTCACTTATAAACGCAATCAGCAATGAAGTGATTGGGATAGAGATGTGCGTGTTTGGCTGTGTCTGTGCGTGACACTCTGCTTCCAACATGAGATACATCTTTGATGCACCAATTTTTTGGAAGCAGAGTCTAATACATAGGCATTTCTAAGCTGCATATATGATGCTAGCAACCTGGTGAATATCTGCCCTATATATATTTCATAGAAGTAAACAAAATGTGTGATTTGGCAATGAGGTGATGGCTTCTCATTTTCAGAAATATTGGCTGTCTAGTGCTGGTAGCAATTGCATTTCATTGCAACCCTCAGTTCGATCTATGGCAATGCTTCTTTTTCTGTTCCATGTTCATTCACATTGAAAATATGGGCCAGCTAGCAGCTCTGAGGCTAATCTTACTTCAGAAGGTGGCACCAATCACCAACCCTTGCTGTGCCTCCCAGCTTCAGGAAGTCCAGGCCTAATACATGTGGACAACACCTGCTACTGGGGACCTGGGTAGTCCTTGGGTTATTCAGTGCATCTGAGAAGGGTTAATGACGTTTGAGATGCAGAGAACCCCTTGCATTAGTAATGACCAGACTTTACACTCGACGCTTTCTGCAGTAATGGAGCACAATGACCCTCCCTGCACTTGTTGCCTGACAGGAGTGCTTTACTGTGCTGCACTGAGTGATGTGGCAACACATCCTTATTCCAACCTCCCACCCATACGTCATCACCTTTCATAAATTCATAAGTGATAGGAGCAGAATTAGGCCATTTGGCCCATCAAGTCTATTCTGCCATTCAATCATAACTGATTTATCTCTCCCTCCTAACCCTATTCTCCTGTCATCTCCCCATAACCTCTGACACCCGTATTAATCAAGGATCTATCTATCTCTGCCTTAAAAATATCTATTAACTTGGCCTCCACAGATTCTCCACCCTCTGACTAAAGAAATTCCTCCTCAACTCCTACATAAATGAACGTCCTTTAATTCTGAGGCTATGACCTCTGGTCCTAGACTCTCCACTAGTGGCAACATCCTCTCCACATCCACTCTATCCAGGCCGTTCACTATTCAGTAAGTTTCAATGTAGTCCCCCCCTCAACCTTCTAAACTCCAGCGAGTAGAGGTCCAGTACTGTCATACATTCATACAAGCTTTTGTAGATCAGCATGCACTCTGGGGGAGCAGGGGCCAGGAGATCACACACACAACACAATCACCATGACAAACTAGGTCAAACCCTTGTGTTTCCATTGAAATACTCACGAGAGCATCCTTTCTGCCCTCCTCTCTACCTGTACATATGAGCTGATATGCTATGTTGTTACTGTACAGTTATTTAATAGATTGCACCTATTTATGTCGTCACTTTAGCACTGACTCTGACTGAAACAACTGCTATCTCCCTGTACATTTTATCCAACTCGCCATCTTCTATACCTATTGTAACATTAATCTTTGTTGCCATTAAATGTAATCTCAGACTACTGGCCTCAAAACTGTCGTGTGCAAATATTAGTAAATTGGTATTTAATGCATTCATATACAATAGTTACTGAATGTCCAGAAAGCGTTTCAAATCATAATCCTCCCTTAAAATGATAGATATATAAAATTAAGTTGATCTTATACAACGATACAATTCAAATACCGGATGTTTTAACTGTGGGATCTGTTCTTGTGACGGCTCCTAATGAGGCTACAGAAAAAATATTGTAAACCTGCTTTCTGGCTGCATTACTATTCAACTTATGAATCCAGTAAATGAATTAATTTCCGTGTAGATTATAAAACACATTGAATTAAACACTTCAATATATACTGGCTATTGAAAATATTATATTTATCCACTCTATCGTTGCATTAAAAAGATTTAAAACTAAAATGGCACTAAATGCTTTTGCTCATGATATCCCAAAATACTTTCAGCCTCCACTACCTGACAGACAAGTTATTCTTGATGTGAACCACTTTGAATGTGCTTTGTCTGAACTTGCCTTCACTGGTTTTAACTTGTCTTGGGGATTTAACTTGAAACCAAAGATCTTATAGCGGATAAGATCTTTGCTTGAAACAATGTGTTGGATTAAAATTTCCTCCTCCCTTTAGCAGTGTCGACATACACCTCCTGCTTATGGTGACACAAAAGTTACTGGGGAGGATTGGACGACTGGCTTGTGGACACGAGTTCAAATCCTACAACATCAGCCATGGAATAAGGATAATTAAAATACCTTATTAAAGATGAAGTTGGTGGCAGTAACAGTGACATTGAATCTCCCATATTACCATAAAAACCTCATCTGGTTCATTAATCTACTTAAGTGAGGAAAAGCTGTTGTTCTTGTCCAGGTTGGCTTATACATGGATCGCCATGTTTCCATTCAAATACTCTAGAGAACTTTCTTTCCACCCCACTCTCTACCTGTACATATGACCTGATATGCTATGTTGTTACTGTACAATTATTTAAGCGATTGTGCCTACTTACTCAGTCACTGTATGGGGCTCTGGTGAGACCACATCTAGAGTATTGTGTACAGTTTTGATCTCCTAATTTGAGGAAGGACATCCTTGTGATTGAGGCAGTGCAGCGTAGGTTCACGAGATTGATCCCTGGGATGGCGGGACTGTCATATGAGGAAAGATTGAAAAGACTAGGCTTGTATTCACTGGAGTTTAGAAGGATGAGGGGGATCTTATAGAAACATATAAAATTATAAAAGGACTGGACAAGCTAGATGCAAGAAAAATGTTCCCAATGTTGGGTGAGTCCAGAACCAGGGGCCACAGTCTTAGAATAAAGGGGAGGTCATTTAAGACTGAGGTGAGAAAAAACTTTTTCACCCAGAGAGTTGTGAATTTATGGAATTCCCTGCCACAGAGGGCAGTGGAGGCCAAGTCACTGGATGGATTTAAGAGAGAGTTAGATAGAGCTCTAGGGGCTAGTGGAGTCAAGGGATATGGGGAGAAGGCAGGCACGGGTTATTGATAGGGGACGATCAGCTATGATCACAATGAATGGCGGTGCTGGCTCGAAGGGCCGAATAGCCTCCTCCTGCACCTATTTTCTATGTTGAGCACGAACTATACTGACCCAATCAACCCATCAACGTGGTAGCCTCAATGTGAGGGGCCGAAAGAAATAATCAGATGAGGGATTGAGCAGGTGGATAATATGCGCTTCTAACCCACTGAGTTACTCCAGCTTCTTGTGTCTATCTTCAGTGGATAATAAATGCTGACCTTACCACATCCCGACAACATCCCATGAAGGAACAAATTAACTGCACTGCAAACCACCTGCCTTGGATAAAGTCCACCTGGAGTCTCGGTGCAATTAGACCACAAGTTCTGCTTTCCCATCTTCCTGTTACTGCTCAGGTCCCAAGACAATAATTTGAGCTGAGGAAACAGAAATCCACATCTTCAGAGCAGAAAGAATAATGAAACTAATGCGTTTCTTCTTAAAACAAAAGGGTTTAGCAATGGACCCATGATGTGACTTAATGAGATGGGAGCACAATAAAGCGTTCAGGTTAAACGCTCCAACTGCCCTGTTTAAAACAAAATTACAAAATAAAATCTAGTAGCTCTGTATCAAAGCTTTTTTTTCTTCAGTTTTCTTATCTTTTTTAATGTAAAAATAAACAAGTTTTTAAAGCTTTTTTTCCACTTAAGTTGAACATAAAGAAATACTACCCAAGGAAGGAACCTAAAATACTGTCAAATATTAAATGCACATACATATGCATCAGAGCAAAAAACTGTAGTTGCTGGGAATTTAAAACAGGAACAGAAAATGACAGAAACACTCATCAGATCAGGCAGTATCTGTGGAAAGAGAAACAGGGTAAATGATTCAGAACTGTTTTCCAAGCATCACTGAAACAGAGCATTGAATTATGCTTGCTCAACAGATGCTGCCTGTTTCACTGAACATTTCTGACATTTCATGTTTTTATTCTTGAATCTCTTCAACCTTCCTATAATTATTCAGTGCCTCAGCAGCTACTAAAAATGATCTAAAGCCCAGGTGATTACAATGAACCATAGACCATTTTTAGGATTCCAGGTGCAAATATTTATCGCCTTTATTTACATTGATAAATTATTCTACGCACATTCTATTTTTCAATATTCTTCATTCCCTCACTGTTGGCTGAGAATGCAAATTCCTTTATTCACACAGTCCCAGACACACAAACACTTACACAATTTTAACTACATCCAGTCATTGTTCCCTTGCTCATTACTTCAAACAATTAATCAATCGTTTCTCAATGAAAGTAATTCATAGCAATTAAAACTACCACATTTCACTATGAATAGAAAGCTATTCAAACTAACTAACTAACTACTCACAAAGTTAGACAAGAGGTCTTTTCTGAACTCATAGCGGCACAACTGAAGTAACAGCAGGATTACTACAAGCCCCAGAGGGCGGGTGCTAGCGTTGAAGGGGGTAGGGAGTTGGGGAAAGGGTCCAACACTATCCAACTATTAGCATTCCTATTAATAACCTGTAAAGTTTGCAACTGTTTCAGGTTTATAGAGTACAAAGGACAGGTTTGCAGTGAATTCCAGTAAGAATGTGTGTGCTCCCCCCCCCCCCCCCTCCACACCCCACTCTTGTTGATTTTTTAATAAAAACTCCTTTTGTTAAAATGCTGTAGTTACATCTCTGCTTGAAGTTGGTCTGGTGGAATTCTTGAGAGCGTGAAGCTGAATTCAGACTACAATTTGTGCAATGGACAACAATGCCTGACTTCGGCCCATCAAGTCTACTCATGCCATTCAATCATGGCTGATATATCTCTCCCTCCAAACCCCATTCTCCTGCCTTCTCCGCGTGACACCCGAGTCCCGTACTAACCAAGAATCTATCAATCTCTGCCTTAAAAATATCCACTGACCTGGCCACCACAGCCGTCTGTGGCAATCGAGACACGAGAGACCGCAGAAGCTGGAATCTTGAGCCAAAAACAAAGTGCTGGAGGAACTCAACGGGTCAGGAATCATCGGTGAGGGATGTGGACAGATGACGTTTCGGGTTGGAACCCTTCTTTAGACCGATGCAACCCGAAATGTTGTCTGTGCATTTCTCTTCCTCAAATGCTGTCTGAAACACTAAGTTGCTCTACCACTGTTTTTTTCTCTTGGTCACTGGTTCTCGCTTGACAGAGCTAGCGTCTACACCACCCAGCAAAGCCGAGCTCCCCTTCAGCACCCCGGTACTGAGGAGGGTGTTAGGTACATGGTAAGATCCATGCATCTCATCCTTCATGAGCCAAGGAATATCCCAGTAGGAATAACAATGCTTTCTTGTCTTTTCTGATGAATCTCCAATCTAAACGATGTATTAAGCCTTCAACAGACCAGGAGTTCGTCAATGCACAGGTAATGATTTAGACCAAAGGACACATTTAACAAACTTGTTGAAGAAGCACAAAAATGTATAACCAAAACTAAACTGAGACACCAAGTTCAATAACTTTAAAATAATTGACCCTCATAATGAGAGAACAGTGTGCTGTGATTAACATTAAAATATATTCAGAATGGCGTTGTCTTAACCAAAGGATTTTGTTTACTCTAGAAGATGACAATCTAATGTTTTGAATATACATGTCGACTGTGCAATACTGAGGTTTACAAATTATTGTTGGTGATATATGATATATCTGCTGACTCCGTGCTTTCAAATAATTGTCCATCCTACAGTTTTGATGGAACTTTGTTCATTTACTTCAATTTGGTTAACTTTCTCCAGAAAAAATCTGGACGAAGGAATGTGCTAAGCATTTCTGTACTAATACTGCTAACAATCACTGCTCGCAGCAATTTCATTAAAATTCAACAAAGTCTAGCTATTAAAATAAAAACATATATTTAACTACTTTCTATCCCACTGCCATCACTGTTAATTTAAAAAGCTTACTATTTAATAATCAAGGTGCAGCTGTATATAAGGGGATTTGGTTCCTTGAAATATTATGTTAAAAACCTATTCATTAGAGGCAACAGTGTACATGACAAAGGAAGAACCACCTTGTACCTTTTGATTGTATAAATAGAATAAATACCTCCATAGCTAGGTCTTCTAGATTCTGGTAAAATGATCAACTTACCAAGTACTAACTTTGTTACCTCCTGAAGATATGTGCAGTCAATAGGACCAACACTAGTGTTAAATCCAAACATTAATGGCGTCTCTACGTCTAGGGAGAATGTGAGGTGTTGTGACCCTCGAAGCCTGCTCCACGCACTGTTCAGCAAGTTTTGTACGAGCTGGACTGCCGTGAATCAAACCCAGTAAAAGGCTCAAAAGTAACTTTGTGTTGAATTAGTATTACATATGATATACTTCCAATAGCCTCTGTCCTTGTGATCTTACTGCAGTAATACGCAGGGGGAAGCTCAGACAGGTCAAACAACCAGGACTTATTACAGAACCTCCAACCCAACACTCCACAACCATGGCTGAGCTCTTTGGCATGCACTGCGGGCATGGTCCCATTCACCTCCACTTTACTGCTCTCTGCTCTGGTTCAACATCACATGGCTTATTCGAAAACAAGGAAAGGACAGGGTTCTGGTCTCAAACATTGTGGGATACCATCAGTGGTATCCAGGAGCACGTGGTGCCAGCCAACACCATCTAATGGAGAGAGCAGTGTGGAACATGAACATGGAAGAGTGTGATCCTATCAAAATCTACGTCAATCCACAGCTGGTGTCAAGTCACCTTAAACCGTTTGGACGAAAATCTTAACAGCATCCATGCCTGACACTATTCCATTCATTCCATTCCCGGTCTTGAGCTTATTCGGCCTTTAAACGCTTCTTTCTACTCAAGTAAGTTTCGTAGAAGAAGCAGCAAAAGAGGAGGAAGTAGCTAAAATACATGATGGAGGACAAGATTATATTTTCAAAGAAAGAAGGGCACAGGCCCTCTTCCATCCACATATAAATCAACACGTTGACCAGCATCCCCATGACCATCTGCATGATCTGGGTGAGGGTGATAAGCATGGCAAATCGGCGTGGCACATGGAAGCCAGCCGCGCGGAGCGTGAAGTACGAGTACATGAAGGCGTGGACACCGTAGTTCATAGTCATGAACCAGCCACCTCCTGCCACCATGTCTTTGTAGGAGTACCAGGAGTAGAGCAACACTGTGATGTGGTGATACCAGTGCAGGAATATCAGCTTCTGCTTCCGTAGCACGATGAATATTGTGTCACCTGCAATAGAAGGCATCAGACATTTCAGCAAATCTCATAAGGTCATAAGTTCGAGGAGCAGACTTCAGCCATTTTGCCCATCAAGTCTACTCCGTCATTCAATCATGGCTGATCTATCTTTCCCTCTCAACCCCATTCTCCTGCCTATGCCCCATAACCCCTGACACCCTTAGTAATCAAGAATCTGTCAATCTCTTCCTTAAACATATCCATTGACTTGGCCTCCGCTGCCTTCTGTGGCAATGAATTTCACAGATTCACAACTCTCAGTGTGAAAAAGTGTTTCCTTAATAGTCTTAATAATAGTCTTTGGCAGCTTTTAATCAAAAATCTCAGGCTGATGCTTTTGCATTAATTGCAAAGGAAAATGGTGCAACACCGTAAATTCAAGACTTGTCTCACCTTTAAAATAAGTAAGATCAAGCTTGCTTAGAGAGGTCAGAAGAGAGGTATAATCTTTGAATACAACCCAAGCCCAGAGGTATATAATCAAGTATGTAGGAAGGAACTGCTGATGCTGGTTTAAACCGAAGGTAGACACAAAAAGCTAAAGTAACTCAGCATCACCTATTCCTTTTCTCCAGAGATGCTGTCTGACCCGCTGAGTTACTCCAGCTTTTTGTGTCTATCTTCAGTATCTAATCAAGTGCAGTTTGTTCATTCTTGCTTGCCAAGAGGGAGGTTTGAGCTGCACAGAATGGGAAGACAGTTCTGACAGGACACAACTTCAAATGTTCAAAATTGGAATAAAGGTGTTGCAAAGGAAAGAGTTCTTGTAACGTTCTTTATCTCACCTAGTTCTGGTGCTTTGCTCAGGACAAATGCATATGCCCAGAATTTGCTGACAGGTCCATTGTAGAAGCTTTGGTCGCACACAGATTGCTTGAAGCCACTGGTGTAAAGGACGTGCCACATGTACCATCCTGTTCTGAAAGCACCAAGTATACTGTGGGGAAGAAAAATACATTCTCACCATCATTGTCACAGTATTTCAATATATAGTCCATTCCCTAGTTCATCTATAATTGGGAATAGATGATACACTTATGGGATAAATTTGAGTGCTACTAATATGTTTAACCTTTTTTGACATTTTTAATATCATCTATTTCCCAATGCACCATCTGAACTTCACAGCCATCTGTACCTTTCTACTGATGCAAGTTTATCAGAAGACACACAGTGGAACTGCTGAATTATAACTGAGTTCGGTAAAGAAACAGCAGATCCAAATTTCCATTCTTTGAGTTGAGGTGTGGTAGATACGTTTCAGGATTATGTCTGGTGGAGTACTTTAGAGTTTTTTTAATTTAAAATTGATCTATTCAATGTGACGTCCAACATTGTATCAGTTTTTTTTCCATAAAGCTATGTACATATTAATTGTTCCCTTTACTTGCTCAGTGGATTTCATCTCATGCTGCAGCTTTGTAGAACCTTTGTTTGGCTGCATTCGGAGTAATGTGTGCAGTTCTGGTCACCTCACTACAGGTCAGATGTGGAGGCTTTGGAGAGTATTAGCTACAGGGAGAAGTTGAACAAACATGGATTTTTTTTAAGCATCTGAGGCTAAGGGGAGATCTGATAGATCTGTGCATGTTAATTGGGTTCTGTAAAATTGCCCCAGTGTGTTGCTAGTGAATGAAAAAGTAGGATAACATAGAACTGGTGTGAACGGGTGATCGTTGGTCAGCGTGGACACGGTGGGCCAAAGGGCCCGTTTCCATGCTGTATCTTTCAATCAAAACAAGAGAGAGAGATGAGAATCAGTGGTCTTAGTGATGCAATAACGTTATGACCTAATCCTTCATTTTGACTCAAAATTTACCTCAGACTGATGACACCTATTATGAGAAACAAAGATAACTGGTTCACTATTCCAGTATTTAACTGGGAAAAGAAGCATCCACATTCTCTATAGAACAACTACTGAAAAACAGGTAGCCAACACGATTATCTGGTTACTTGGAGAAAACTCATACCTTTAATAACTTCACTAAATGATATTGTGTTCTCCCAGGACAACGCTTTATTTTTGTTTGGTGGCCTCAGGGAATATTGTATTTCACTTAATGGAAAACTCACTGATGAAAGCTTCAAAGAATCTAATATAACATAGTTTGGTCATCGCTTGACACAGCTGAAACAATGTAAGGTCGCTCTGTGTGAGAGTGAGTGTGTGTGTGTCTGTATGTGTATGTGTATTTGTGTGTATGTATGCATGCGTGTGTATGTGTATGTATTTGTGTGTGTGTAAGTATTTGTGTGTGTGCATGTATTTGTGTGTGTGCATGTATTTGTGTGTGCGTGTGTGTATACGTGTGTGTCTATGTGTATTTGTGTGTATGTATTTGTGTGTGTGTGCGTGTGTATTCGTATGTGTGTGTGTGTGTGTATGTATTTGTGTGTGTGTGTGTGCGTGCGTATTTGTGTGTGTGTGTGTGTATTTGTGTTTGTGCGTGTGTGTATACGTGTGTCTGTATGTGTATGTGCATTTGTGTGTATGTGTGCGTGCGTGTGTATTCGTGTGTGTGTGTGTGTGTATGTATTTGTGTGTATGTGTGCGTGCGTGTGTATTCGTGTGTGTGTGTGTATGTATTTGTGTGTGTGTGTGTGTGTGCGTGTGCCCCCGGCAGCCGAGAGAGAAGCAAAGGTTGAACAAAGACTTCCGCAAGTTGGTGTGAAGTAACGCTAAGTTTCCAACACTGGTCAGACTGACGGCCAGGGCCGGTACAATAGTCACTGAAATATTTGTGCCTGTGTTTCGCCTTCGAATAGACTTGTCAGATCTCATACTCAAGTACGATCCCGACAGTTGGATGCACATTTGCAAGGAAATGGTAACTCCAATAATTAGCTTCACTTCACTGACGGTACACAGATCAAACTGTAACCTCCTTCTGCATTAGTTACTGTGTTGAATGATACACAGTGTTACACAAAGCAAGGGGCAGCCTTAACTCCACAAACTCTGCGTTTCAAGAATCTCATGGACCTCACACAAGCAAACACCTCCTCTCACAAGGTTGCAGCCATAATATTAAGAAACATTATTCTTTAGTGCTCTGAACGTGTCTGCTATGAGCCTCTGCCACTTCCAGTATTTCCCCGATGCTTCGAAGTGACTTACCATGTTTGGTTTAGTGATTGAATGTAGAGCCAGGCCCTTTGGCCCACCAAGTCCGCACCGTCCAGCGATCACCCGTACACTAGTTCTATCCTACACTCTGGGGACAATTTAAAGAAGCCAATTAACCTACAACCCTGCACGTCATTGAAATGTGTGAGGAAACTGGCGCACCCAGATAAAACCCACGTGATCACAGGGAGAACGTACACACTCTGTACAGACAGCGCCTGTAGTCAGAATCGAACTCGGGTCTCTGGTGCTGTAAGGCAGTAGCTCTACCGCTGTGCCACTGTGTCGCCCCTGACCTGCCATGTTGGGATCAATCCACTTCCTCATGACGTACGTAGAACATCAAGCTGTGAATAATTCTCTTGACCTAACACTACGGTCAGCCCAGATGCAAGCTTCAACATGAATGAATTTGCACAATCCATATAAACGATAGCTCGAGGGTCTTGGTTGATTGCAGTCTCTGGTCTGCATTTGTGGATACATTGCCTGTGAAAGGAGTCATTATCCAAAAGGGCTTCAAGCAGTCACTCAAGAGGAATTATAAACAGAGGGAGCTAAATACATTTGCAAATGTCTGAGTCCTGGCCTGATGAAGTGCCTTATTTAACTTGTTAAAGCACGAGCATTAACTTGTTCTGAAACAGGGATTTTGTTGCACTTTATATCCGCAGGTTTTGCAATGAGTTTTTATCAAATGTGTCAAAGACACATAAACTGAAAATCGCAACCAAGATGGAATGCAAAAACAAACTGGTGCTGATTGAGTTTATTTGTTTAAGAAGGAACTGCAGATGCTGGAAAATCAAAGGTAGACAAAAATGTTGGAGAAACTCAGCGGGTGAGGCAGCATCTATGGAGCGAAGGAAATAGGCAGCGTTTCGGGTCGAGACCCTTCTTCAGACTTAGTTTTTGTTTCAGACTTGATTTGGTTTAGTTTAGTTTAGAGATACAGTGCGGAAACGGGCCCTTCAGCCCACCGAGTCTGCCCTGACCATCGATCCCTGCACATTAACACTATCCTAGTGTGCTGTACGACTCTGTGACTCTAGCTGGCACTTATATTATTTCCGTGACTGGCACTTATAAGTCAAAGTGTGTCTTTTACTATGTGTTTACCATTCTAGACATTGTCACCCTGTGTTACATCAGGACAGACTAATATTCTGTTGCTTTCCGCGTGGCTACAGGAACAAAACTGTCAGATGGCCTGCTACTGGGATTTCTATACTATATTTAGGATCACAGCATCTTAACCTAAAAACCTTTGTGGAACAGCTGCATTAACACGCAGAGAAAACAAATCACATCGCTCCATCCATCCATCCAGATCCAAATACAGTTTAATTATGTTCATAAGACATTGAAGCAGAATTAGGCCATTCGGTCCATCGAGTCTGCACTGGCCTTTGATCGTGGCGGATCTACCTTACCCTCTTAACCACATTCTCCTGCCTTTTCCCCATAACCTTTGACAACCGTCAAGAACGCTCTTCCAATCATTAGGATCTGCATTACCTGTGTAGGATGGAACTGTAGATGCTGGTTTAAACCGAAGATAGACACAAAAAGCTGGAGTAACTCAGCGGGACAGGCAGCATCTCTGGATAGAAGGAATGGGTGATGCTTCGGGTTGGGAATAATGGTCTTGACCCGAAACGTCACCCAATCCTTCTATCCAGAGATGCTGCCTGTCCTGCTGAGATAATCCAGCATTTTGTGTCTACCATATTACATGTTTCTTTTTGACATAAAACTGGATGTTGGAGGATAATTTACCCCAAGGTCCATCAATTGAAAGTGTTCTGTTTTGCAGTGTCTGAATGTGTTGTAGATGCTTGGAGCCAACGTTTGCTATTGTCAGCTTTAGGTTGTGAAAGGTTAATCTCACAAATTCATTCTGTCAAAGTGTAATGAGATTTTACAAGGTCTGGTGTTTGAACAGGGATTCACATTACATTGGGGATTGGCCTGAGAGAAAATGCTAATATTGGTAATAGTAAAACAACAACATAGCTGCAAATAAAATCGAGCTCTGTTGCTCATATCCTACAGGACAAGGGAAAGGCCAATCCTTAACCAACAAATCCCATTTCTGCCCTCTCTTGTTTACATGTTGTTGCTTGCTGTTGAAAATGTTCATCTTTGGCTTATTTTTATAACAGGCCAGCATTTGCTGAATCTCTCCAGTGCTGACATAGAAGCAACCTCTTGCAAATGTAACACATTCTGTAGATTGTTTCTCATCCATTGCATCTGAAGCAAGCAGTCTTCATGAGAAAACAGAATCGGTACAGCACGGAGGGAGGCCATTTGACCTCTTGAATCCATACTGGCTCTATACAAGAGCATCCCAGCTAGTCACACATCCCCATTTTCTCTACACAGCCCTGCCGAGTTTAGTTTAGAGATACCGCACAGAAACAGGCCCTTCGCCCCACCAAGTCTACGCCGACCAGCAATCCCCGCACACTAACACTATCCTACGCACACTGGTGTCAATTTACAATTATACCATGCCAATTAGTCTACAATTCTGTAAATCTTTGGAATGTGGGAGGAAACCAGAGCACCCGTCAGAAAACCCACGCAGGTCAGGGGGAGAATGTACAAACTACAGACAAGCACCTGTAGTCAGGATCGAACCCTGGGGCTTCTGGCACTGTAAAGCAGCAACTCTACTGCTGCATCAGTGTCTCTCAAGTGTTTATCCAATTCTCATTTGAGTGCTGTCACTGAATCTTATTCCACTGCTCTTTCTGTAGTACACTCCCAGGTGCTTTCATTTGCTTCATTGAAAAGTTTAGATTTGGTGAAATGATCTACTTTTTATCATATCAATTCCATGTGACAAATCCAGCTATGATAATTCCTTGAAGATGATCAAGAGCTAGTGTAGAGCGAACTGCATGTGTTTGTGCAATAAACACCTTGTGCAAAGGCAGCCAAATGAAGTGGAATGTGAAACTAGTCCAGCGTATAATTAGTTAGTGATTATTATCCATTGTGAAGCAGGAACAATCACTTGAGAATGCCTACACACCAATTATTTAATGCCAGTTCAAATGTCAGACTGAATTGTTAACTTCATATTCGCATGTTACCTGAGACCCAAGAGAGGGTTATTTTCCTGCAAGATTTGATAAACTATTAAGTTATTACGTAGGAGATTTAATGAAACATTGGCTCTCTGTGTTAGTTCTCCAATGCTGTATGCCAATGTGTTACAGATTATTTTTCTCTCCAAGGTTTGTGTTTAACACCCTATCCATAACTTCCCTTGTGAAATTTTTGAGTTCCTTTATTCCTTATAGCATATTTATTACGTAACCTTTTCAACAGTTACTGGACTGCACATAGAATATCGCTCATCCTGAAAAATTCTAGTTCCATAGCAGAAGTTATTAGAATTAACTGGTTTCATGAAATGCAATCGCATCTCAGCAAAACTCTTAGGTGATCGCCGCACACTTTGCTCAAGAGTTGAGTCCCAACTTCAGTACCATGGGACTTTTCCTGATCTTGCTGCTGCCCAAGCGGAGTTAGGATAGATACTTATTTGTGCAATGTTGACATCTCCAGTGTCGGGAAGTTGGAGTTGACCAATTTCACACAAACCTCTTGGTACATTACTCCCACTCCATAATGTTGATGCTGTTTCTCCATCCTCCAGGTCACCCAGGAGATGTCAACAATAGTGCAAAGTCCAAACTTTGTCTCCAGCGACATTTTCAACTGAGGTGTCCTGAATAATGACAAACACTGTTCACTCACAGAAGGAGTAACACAGAAAACTCAAAAGTGTCTAGACTCTCCCATTACTTTCCACGTCCACAGGCCTAATTTCACGTTTGATTTTGATTTTGCCTCAACATCCTCATTTCCCTCTGAATTTCCGAGGTTGGAAGTTCAGTGGAAAAAGAGTTCAAACGTTCACACATCACATTCTAGGGGCAGGTGAACAAGCGATCGGAAACCGCCACGTAAACATCGGTCACTCACCTGAACAAAGCGAGGCTCAGAGACCACAAGACTAATGGTTTTCGCAGCTCAAATTTACTTCTCTCTCTCATGTAATACTGCCCAGCAAAGATCAAAGCAGCGTACACTGCAGAAAACAGGAACGACTTGCTCCTATTGAGAAAGGGGAAGAGACAGTCATTAATACTAGATTGCTATACTTCACACTCAGCATTAACACACATGCTAGGCTTGCATCTGCTGGAGTTGAGAAGCATTGGAGTCACTTACTTGAAATACATATGATCCTGATCGGTCCTGACAGGTTGAAGAGGACGTTTCCACTTTTGAGAGAGTCTAAACTTAAGGTTCATTGCTTAAAAGTATTGGAGACAGAGACAGAGGGGAATATCCTTTTCTTTGAGAGGACCATGAACTGTTTTCCTCAAAGAGTGACTAAAGCCTAATCTTTGAATATTTTTAAAGATTTGGATGCGAAAGGAATGTTTAGAAAGATTTGGGCCAAACACGGCCAATGGGACTAGCATAGATGGGGGATTTTGGTCGGCATAGGTCGTGCTGGATGGAGGAGCATGTTTCAGGTGCTCCATGACCATGGCATGGGCAGATAAATCCTTTATAAGCAAAGAGACAGAAGGTTACCAGACATAGGTGGGAATATGGTACTATTAGATCAGTCGTGATCTCATTGAATGGCAGAACAGGCTTGAGGGGCCGAGTGGCCTAATCCTGCTAATTGGCAAGTTGTCCATCTAAACTACAAATAGCTGGCATGTTGATTTCCAAACTGCACCACAAAATTTGTTTTGGCTGCAGTATTTTGCAGGCTTATATATTTAAGGAGATACAAGAATACCATTAGTCAAGGGAGTACCGATGAACTGAATCAACATAATCTGCAGCCTAAGATTTCCCAGCTCGCCTTGTCCCGTCTAGTCTGAGCTCCAGTTGCTGATCACAGCTATTGTGTTACAGTGAGGTAGAGATATGACCAGAACATCGTGCTCTAATTATACAAAGATCAAAGCCGTCCCGTGAAGGGTAAAAGGACAAATCTGATTCATCATGAAACGTGAACGTTTTCCTACATTTGAGCAATGCATTCAAATCTTTAGAAAATAACGTACTTTAAAATAAAAAATAGGTCCTTTCATTTTTCCTTACTTAACTGGGTTGATGAAGATAGGTAATTTAAACATAATTAAACATTGCATTATGTAAATGACCATAATCAGTATTTTAATGGTTTTAGAGTGTTATTAGTGAACAAGGTACCAGAGATTTCCTTCATTTTTGGAGCGATACCCAGCAAGAGGGGTTTGTCATCAAGGGAACCAGAGAAGAAAGAAACATTATTGTCATGCTGGTGAATTAAACTGCAGGCCACTCTGTCCATTCAGTATGAGGTGTACTGTTCAGCATTCTGCCAGTGCAGCAATAATGTTGGTAAGGAAAGTAAATACCTTGGGTTTTCCTGGAGGAATCAAATTCAGTGAAACATTCGAGGCTGCACAGTGGTGCAGCAGTAGAGTTGCTGCCTTAGACCCGGGTTTGATCCTGACTGTAGGTGATGTCTGTATGGAGTTTGTTCGTTCTCCCTGTGACAGCATGGGGTTTCCCGGCTGCTCCAGTTTCCTCCCACATTCCAAAGACATGCGGGTTTGTAGGTGAATTGGTTCCTGCAAATTATCCCTAGTGTGTTGGCTGGAACTAGTGTACGCTGGTCAGTGTGGACTCAGTGGGCCGAAGGGCCTGTTTCCACCCTGTATCTCTAAACTAAACGAATTCAACGCTCAATTATCTGAAAATGTTATATCTTTCAACAAGCCATTAATTCATGAGTATTGGTTCAACCCCAGTCATCCAAAGTACAATGAAATATAATGCTATTTCTATTAATCTTTGTAAAACTCCGGAGATGCTGCCTGTCCCGTTATATTGCTCCAGAATTGTGTGACGATCTTTGATTTTACATTTTCAAAGGCGTCCATGTACCGTTCTGACACGTCCCATCACAAATGATGCTCAGTATTACTGACATCAGCATAACATTCAGTTAAGAACGAACACCTCAATGCATGAACTTTTTGTTTCTCACATCTCCTCGTATTTTTTTAGCTAATGCGTTAAATCTGTGTCTTCCCCTGACCTACCCTGCACCCAGGCCCAATCCTTGAAGATCCACTAGTGCATACAGCTCCCTACTAATGACCCTACCAACTGTGATGTAAGTAGAAGCCTCCACATGGCGCATCCCGGGCAATGCTGACGACAGAAACTGTACCACAGTCACTGACTAAAGTAGCCAATTCTGCAACCACCGACCGACAACCGTCACTGAACGACCGGAAAGACGTGATATAAAAGATGGCCGGACACGAGGAAGAACACTACCAACTCCGCCATCAAATTTCTTGCCAACCTTTTTTGCTCGGACTGAGTGCTGTTAAGTAGGATGAATATTGCCAGATGCTTGATGGTTGGCATGGTCATGGTAGGCTGCAGGGCCTGTTTCCATGCTATATGACACCATCTTTGTTGAAAGGCTAGAGATTCCAGTGCTTCACAATTTGATTGCAATTCCTGCACAAAACTATAAACAATAGGTGTTGGAAGGAACTGCTGATGCTGGCTTAAAGTAAAGACAGACACAAAAAGCTGGAGTAACTCAGCTGGTCAGACAGCATCTCTGGATAAAAGGAATTATCTGGATAAAGAACTGTTCGTATTGTTTTTATCAAGGACTGAATTGTTTTTATTTATGTGTGAAATGTTTAAGTTTTATGTGCGATGCTCCAGTATTCCCTGGGAAACGTCTTCTCATTTTGCACTGTACAACTGTTGCTTTACAAGATGACAATAAAGATTGATTGATTGAATAGGTGACGTTTCGGGTTGAGATCCTTCTTCAGACTTGACCAGAAACATCACCTATTCCTTTTCTCTAGAGATGCTGTCTGACCCGCTGAGTTACTCCAGCTTTTTGTATATGTATTTGGTGCACATCAACTCCTCATTGTCATTGGGCTTGTTAAAATAATACTGCTTTAAAGGCAAGGTTCAACTGCAAAGCTGAACTGAAAGGCAGGTCAAGTAAGAGATTAGAATGAGAAAGCCTCTAAAATTAAGACAAATCAGTTTGGCATTGACAGGCATCCAATCCTGACCTGAAGCATTATCTGTTTATCTCTCCCCACAAAAGCTGCCTAACTTGCTATGTATTTCCAGCATTTTCCATGTTATTTTTGACATTAACAGGTATAATTTGAAAGATTGTTCGGAGTGGTGGCGCGGCTCTGGCTGCAGCGGCTCACCGGCAGTCCTGTTTGTTTTGTGTTTTTTGTGTTGTTTATTTCGTTTTGGTTAGTCTAGTTTTGGTTTTTAGTTTGTGTTTGGGGGGGGGGGGGGGGGGGGGGTTGAAACAGGGCTTGCTGTCTCTCCTTGCGGGGGAATGCGACTTTTTTGTCGTATTCCCCTTCTCTGCCTCCGTCTGCGCTGAGGCCTAATGGCGGAGCTGGCGACTTCGAGGCTCAGGAGGCAGAGCCCGCCAGGACTCGCCCTGAGCTCGCTCCCCAGTGAGGGCGGCCCGGCTCGGGGCTGGAACAGTGCTTCCGTGAGGGGCTGTGACGCTCCCGTGAGGGCGGCCTGGCCCGAGGAAGGAACGGTGCTCCCGTCGGGGTGGCCGAGCTCGGGGAGGTACGGCGTTCCCAGCCCGAGGGAGGAGCGGCGCCCATGTCGGGGCGGCCCAGCCCGAGGGAGGAGCGGCGCCCATGACGGGGCGGCCCAGCCCGAGGGAGGAGCGGCGCCCATTATTGTATTGTATTGTATGTATGACTGCTGCAATTTCGTTCAGACTTCGGTCTGAATGACAATAAAGGCTATCTAATCTAATCTAATCTAATATGAGCGGAATTAGGCCATTTGGCCCATCAAGTCTACTGCGCCATTCAATCATGGCTGATCTATCTTTCAACCCCATTCTACTGCCTTCTCCCCATAACCCCTGACACTCGTACTAATCAAGAATCTGTCAATCTCTGATTGTGAATTAATCTTTGTCCAAAGTAATGATTGAAGAGTCTACAATGAAATTGTGCATGAGGCAGACATTGGGCAAAGGGAAGTCCAAGATAATCTGTGCAGATCGATATATTTTGATATTTTAAAATCAAGTTATTCACAGACTTCAAAGTCAATGATTTTCTCTTGTGACACATTTTCAGCTGTAATCACATCTTATCATTCTCATTCTTAAATATATCATGGAATAATTGTTAAATTAGCTTAATTTAAAATGTAATTTTAAGTCAGTGTCCGATTTATGCATGGCAGATTTTGCTTTTATTGAAATGACAAATGGAGGTTCAGGGAAGGTAAAATGGCTCAAAATTAATACAATTACCGTTGAAATCTGCAGATATACCTCAAGAGCCGACCCTGATATACATTTCATTCATTTGTTCTTTGTACCTTGTTATACTTCTAGTTTCCCACTCCTCTGGCTCTCAGTCTGAAGAACGGTTTCAACCCGAAATGCCATCTATTCTTTTTCTCCAGAGATGCTGCTTGTCCCACTGAGTTACTCCAACATTTTGTGTCTTTCTTCAGTGTAAACCAACATCTGTAGTTCCTTCCTACACATTTGGACAGGTATATGGATGGGAACGGTTTCGAGGGATATAAGCCAAATGCAGGTAGGTGTGTCTAGTGCAGATGGGGCATGTAGGTTGGTGTGGGCGGATTGGGCCGGGGCTTGCTTCCACGCTGTATGACTCTGACTCTAAGAGTTTCAACTTTTCTTGACTATTCTTAAAAGCACTGGATCTCCTGGCATATTTCACATCAATGCACATCAATGCATAGAACTGACATCGACTTTCAATGCTGAAATACAAATAAACCCATAACATCATGGCTACAATAATATATCCCTGTTCTTTTCATAATCGTTACCTGTTGCCAACATTGTGCCAATCAAGATGCATAGAGTAATGCAGCATTATCCTTGAACTCTTGCTACTGCCCTTTATAAAGCCTCCCACATGCTAGACGCCCATATACTTTCACCCAGTCAACCTCTGCATCAGTGTCTTGACCCGAACCATCACCCATTCCTTCTCTACAGTGAAGAATATTGTTTTGCGTGCTATCCAGGTAAAAACATCCACATGTGATTACAATCAAAACAATACACAAATGCAACAGGTAGTGTAGTGAGAAAGGAAACAGTGTATGGAGCATAATGTAATAAAAATGAACTGCAGATGCTGGTTCATACCTAAAATAGACACAAAATGCTGGAGTAACTCAGCGGGTCAGGCAGCATCTCTGGAGAAAATGGATAGGTGACTTTTCAGGTCGGGACCCTTCTTCAGAGTGTTGCATCTACATAGAAAACTTAGTGGGACCATATTACCCAGTTAGCTCTGAGCAGTTTAAAAAACTTGTCCAACTATGGTTCAGACGGTGTTATGTAGTAATCTCTTTAATTTCTCTACAGATTTGGCCATTTCCATTCACCGGCTTTTCCCCTCGCCCGAACAAAAATGAAGTTATTTCTGCCTTCGAATCTAAACCCAGTCGTGTATTTCCCCCCAAACCGTCTGTCATTTGGGAGATGAGTCTTTCAGCTGCTGTGCCCGATCAATCGTCTGCTGATTATTCTACAATGCGATTCTGGACCCGTGCCTTGAATGCGGTCGGAGAACATGCATTTGGTAGTGTGCCAAAATGCGCTTTAGCTTGTTTAAAGACACACTCCTACATTATTAATTGCTACATGCAGATACAACTTAGATTCTCAATTCTGGGATAGGGAATTCACAACTCACTTCAAGGGTTTGGGTATATGTTTATTATTGTCACATGTACAGTGAAAAGCTGTGTTTTTGCAGGCTGTCCAGTCAGATCAGATCAGTGGTCCGCGCCGACCACCGATCACCCACTGTCAGATCACAGCAAGTTTAATACATATATGTGGAGCCATCCACTGCCTCAACACTGAAGTCTGAATTGCTTGTTACACACCCACTCCGTTTGATAATCCACCCAACATAATTCTCATTAAGATCCCAATGGAATGCATGTCCACTCAAGAAGAATTGTCTCAAATTTACTACTGCAATATTAACAGGGAAATCCTTTCTGCAATCCTTAAATCCTTAATTTGATAATCTTTCGTTTGACATTTTAAGACATTAATCCACTTACACTGATGAATGCCGTTTAAGATAGCACAGGAGTCTCATAGGAAGATTTGAGGAGGCAGTGTATCCCTCTGGCCTGTTCTGACATTTAATGGGTTCATAGCTGAGCCAATTCCTAACTCCATCTACTTGTCTGTTCCATCTTTCACCGAATAAAAACACAAAAGTGCATGTGAGGTCAATCAAACTGGCTGAAGAAAGTGGCGTGGAATCTCAAAAGAAGTGATGGGCCATCTCAGCCGTTTAGTGTGATATTCCAGAAACAAACTCCAATGTCCACAAGGGAGTAGAGGTGACCAGACAGTAGCCTAGCTTATGGAAGGACCATTCAGAAGCCTGATGACAGAGGGGAAGAAGCTGTTCCCCGAGTCTGGTGGTGCGCGCTTTCCAGCTTTCAAACCTTCAGCCAGATGGGAGCTGGATGAAGAAGGAATGACCAAAGTGGGACAAGTCTTTCATGATGTTGGCTGCTTTTCTGAAGCAGCATGAAGTGTAGATAGAGCCAATGATGGAAAGTCTGGTCTGTGTGATGGACTGAGTTACATCTATAACTCACTGCAATTTCTTGAGGTCTTGTGCAGAACTGTTGCCAAATCAAGCTATGCTGCAACCTGACGGCATGCTTTCTATGGTGCATGTGTAGACGTTGGTTAGAGTTTCTGGAGACATGCCAAATTTCACCGAAATTGCTCAGAAAGTAGAGGCATTGGTGTGTCTTCTTTGCAGTCACATCACTGTGGTTGGTCCATGACAGATCATGGGGAATATTAACTCCAAGAAATGTAGAAGTTCTCACCCATTTCCACTTCCACATCATCGATGCTGATTGGAACAGGTACTCCACCATGCTTTCTGAAGTCAATAAGTAGCTCATTCATCTTGTTGCCATTGAGGGAGAGGTTACTGTCCTGACACCATGTCAATGGGACTGCTCTCTCCATTTGGAGACCAAATGGCAAATGTTCATGAGAGCAAATTTACAATGTCGACAGAGGTGGAACACTGCTATTACAAATAGTTTTGAGCTTTTCCCCCCATAAAATATCAACTTGCTCACAATTTGCTTTATATTAGTGCTTCTTCTTCTTCTTGCGTATGGCGTGCACAGCCTAAAGTTGTTGGACAACTTGTTCTATTTGATCTTATTTGATTGTGCACGCCGGGTTGATTGCATTCGTCGAAACAGGGCGGACCACGTGAAGTTTGCAATCTTCCACCCCATATTAGTGCTGAGGGACTGCGTTTAAGTTGAAACTTACTGAATGAGTTTTCAAATACACTGGTCTGCTACACATACATTTTAGCAGCCAATACAGACAGATAAGATACAGTATATTCCTGGAATCCTGAAATGGAGCGCTTGTCCTAATTGGCTCCATTTATCTTTGTGGATACTTTTGCATGATGTGCTAGAAATGAGATATCAACAAGATGGAAAAGCTAGTTCAGAAGAAATGTGATAGAAACTAGAGATTTATTCATCACAAGAACACAGCTCTAATCTTGTTCCTCAATTTCTTCAATTTAATTGCACCTTTTCATCAGTTTAAACTTTGCGATGTTTCATTGTTGGATTTGTGAATGACTCAAATTGCTCAACTTAACAGAATCGTGGCTTCTCCCAGAACAGTCAAGGCCAGAACCAAAGGAATCATGCTAAAAGAAGAGCAGCTTTCTGGAATACAGGGTGGAAGGAATTATATTACTGTTTCACAACAGTATTTGTGTTGTTTGTGGACAATATTTCCTATTGTGGACAATATTTCTTATTATTTGATACGGGCAGATCGAGCACAATTCAGGTAGCAGGCAACTAATAACATGTGCCAATTCAGCATACATGGGTAAATTGATGAAATGGGCAAGACAATGACACATTAAATACAATGCGGGTAAATATGAAGTGATGTGTTTTGAAAGCATAAGAGACTGCAGATTCAGGAATCTGGAACAGAAAGATGTAAAACCATTGGAGGAGCTCAGCAGGTCAGACAATGATGATTCAATGATATTCTGGTGAAATTCGGTGAAATTCTTTGTTTTTGAGCACAATACAAACTCAAATGTCCACAAAGGAGTAGAGGTGAATCAGACAGTAGCCCAGTTTATGGAAGAACCGTTTACATAATCGAATGGCGGAGTAGATGATGGGCCAAATGGCCTAATTCGCTCCTATCTCTTATGAACTTATGAATACACAAAGTATGCAAAGAGTCACCACCTATCTGGCGCCAACTAAGTTTCCCTCTGTGGAGGGAAATGGGCAGATAACGTTTTCGGTCGAGACCCTTCATCTGGGGTGTATGAGATGTGTTTTAACCTTTTACCCAAAAACATAAAAGAAGCTAATTTAAAGTGTTGGTCTGGCCAAGGCTGGGTATTGAGTCAAATCAAGGCATCTTAGGAAGAACGTCAAGATCTTCTATAAGATGCAGAAGAGAGTTATACTGCAATAGTTGCAGGGATTAAATTCTTTGTTTATGTAGGGAGGCTCGAGAAACTGAGGTATCCTTCTAAAAGTAGATTAAACAGCGTTCAAAATGATTTTCCATATAGTGAATAAGGAAAAGCTGTTTAATGCCAGCTATAGTGGACATTACAATAGTAAACAGTCAAGAAGGAGTGGGGCTAGGAGTTTCAGCATTGACTTCTAACCCATAAAACGTGATGCCATCAGGTCAGACTTTGGCATATAAATCACCTGCAGTAAAAAAATGCTAGATATATTCAGCTAATCAAGCAACACTTGTGGAGAGAACAGCAGAGTTAGTATTGCAACAGAACTAGGAAATGCGAGAAAATAAGCAAGAGGAGGGGTGGAGAGAGCAAAGGGAATGTTTAGATTAGTTATACAGTACAGAAACAGGCCCTTCGGCCCACCAAGTTTGAACCGACCAGCGATCCCTGTACACTAACACAATCCTACACACACGAGGGACAATTTACATTTATACCAAGCTAATTAGCCTACAAACCTCTACGTCATTGGAGGACACTGAAGATCTCGGAGAAAACCTATGCAGGTCATGGGGTGAACGTACAAATGGCTGATCTCTGCCGCTTTTCACACTTCTGTACCTGTTGCTTGATGGGAGAAGAGGGAGTGACTGGGGTGAGACTCGTCCTTGATTATGCTGCTGGCCTTGCCGAAGCAAGCCTGTCTTGGTTTAATATAATCACTATTTGCAAATAAGGTACTACGATGGAATACGTAATGTGCTGTTAGAATAATTGGTGTAACCAAATTCAATGGGAACTTAAAAAAAAAAAATCAATACATACTCAGAAGGAACATATTTTCCAGACTATTGGATGAACTGGATAACTATTATAATGCCAACACAATGGCGGTACAAAAGGCCAAATGACCTGCTACCTTAACATACAATTTAAATTCAGGCATTACACACAAAGGTACAGAGGTCAATTTGAAGTGTAGCATTGCCGTCAACCATAGTCAGATTCTGGCTGAGTGTTGCGTTTTAGCGTGACTGCCTCAAAATGCACTGGCTCTTCCGTCTCAACAGAGAAATTGACAACAACTGGGAAGGAGAAAAGAAATGTAGGATCTAATCTATTGTCTACATTGCACAAAGATAATATTGAGTGCTATAGCAAAGGCGTAATTTGCTTTTAATGATGCTTTTAAATGGAGGATGAAAAATCTGATCGATTATAATGGAAACAGGTACTTCATTCAGTCTGCTTTAAGCAGCAGTCCAATGAGTGCTTATGTTAGTCATGTCACCCAAAAAGTCCTTGTTTCAATCAAATATCCAGCTATTCCCTTTGCTACACTAAACCAGTGTTATTCTCCCCATCTTCCATCAATTCCCCCCCCCCAGACTCTCGCACTCACCTGCGCACTTGGAGCAACCTACAGCAGCCAATTAACCTACCAACCCGCATGTCTTTGGGATGTGGAAGGAAAGCGGTGCAAATGGAGGAAACCCATGCAGTCACATGGAGAGCATGCAAACTCCACGCAGAATGCACTGAGGGGAGTCAGGATCAAGCAGAGGTCTCTGTAGCTGCTGCACCAGCTTTATTGCTATGCTACCCCATCTGGTATCACTTAGTTAAATATGGTTGTCTGAAATACATCTCAGAGCACTTGGAGCAAGAAATACAAGGAAATACAGATGCTAGAATCTTCAGCAATTCACAAAGTGCTGGAGTAACTCAGCGGGTCTGGCAGCATCTGTGGAGGAAATGGACAGCCAACGTTTTTTGTGGGGATCCTTCCTCAGAGCGATCAAGTCTGAATCAGTGTGAAGACGGGTCTTGAGTGAGCAGCAACGCCTGGGTTGAGTGGTGTCATGAACCAGTTCAAGAGACACTGTCCAACCAGGTCAATGATGAGGGGAGAGGACAGCTATATCATTGAATTCCTTAGGTTTGCCTATGGGAGTTTAAATGATGAAAGCAAGTCACAAGGAAAAGCATTACACGCTATGTAGCTGCTATTGCAGAACAGGAAACACTGCAGGATAACCTAGGGCTTCAGTTTATTGTCACATGTACCGAGGTACAGTGAAAAGCTTTTGTTGCGTGCTATCCACTCAGCGGAAAGATAATACACGATTACAATCGAGCCATTTACAGTGCACAGTGCTTTCCATTGAGCACACAGTCCCTTCCTGAAATGGGGTGACCAGAATTGTGCGTTGATGTTGACTATCAGTGTTAATCTCCACTCAGCATCCTCCTGTCACAAAATATGTCTGCATCTCGGTGTGACGCCAAATTCTCCTGACATTGCAGTGCTTCACGTACTGAAACAATCACTCTCCCTACGCCAGCCCCAATTTAGTGGAACAGTTTTGCAGAGTGTGCTAAACAGAATGATGAAGCGATCTTAAAAATATGTGCTTTCAAAGTCTCTTCAGCTTCCAGCTGGATTTCCAGGTGAAACTACCCTCATGGGAGGAAAATTTCTCCATTGTGTCCTTCTCACCTTGCAAGCAAATTCAGCCTAGTTTTCAACACAGCTGGAGAGAGCCAGCCTTGTGTATTAAGCCGCTCTGTTGGCCTTGTGTTGCATTACTTTAAAAAGAAAATCAAATTCTAATGTACTTACTATTGGCAGAAAATCAAAATTCCTGCAGCCGTTTATATTGAGGGAATTATTTTTTAACCAGTAAGTAAATGGTGTGCTGTTGCCTATAAGAATGTATTACAGAGAGGATAAACAATTCAATCCCATTATAAATAGTCATGTGTAGGAAGGAACTACAGATGCTGACTTACACTGAAGATAGACATACTTCCATGTGGTAAATTAATAGTAGACACAAAATGCTGGAATAACTCAGCGAGACAGGCAGCATCTTTGGATAGCAGGAAGTGGTCGTTTCGGGTCGACACTCTTCTTTCTTCTATCCAGAGATGTTGCCTGTCCTGCTGAGTTACTCCAGCGTTTTGTGTCTATGTTCTATTACAGATAAATAGTCATTTACCACATGGAAGTAAAAATAGGTTTGTATCCACTTGAGCAGGAAAGTAAGAACCTTTGACGATCATATATAACCATATAATTTTCCAAACTCTCTTGACAGGTTGGAGGGCGGCAGGAGGGGGGGGCATGGAGATTTCACCTATTACCAGCCATGCTCTGTCCTGCCCCTCCTCTTTTCCAGCTTTCTTTTCCACCCCCCCCCCCCCCTGTAATTAGTCTGAAGAAGGGTCCTGACCCAAAACGTCACCTATACATATTCTCCAAGAGATGCTGCCTGAACCCCGGCATTACTCCAGCATTTTATGTCTTTCGCTGGGGGATATGCTGCTGCACCCGCTGAGTTTCCCCAGCAATTTTGTGTACCTTGGAGACGATGTTTCCTCCTTTGGGAACATCCGTAATCAGGAGTTACTATTTAAAATAAGCGACCACCCATTTAAGGTGATTTGTTTTCTGAGATTCTTTGCAATTGCCTTTCTCAAAGGGCAGGAGGGGCTCCTTGAATATTTTGAAGAGGAGGGTAGATACTTTCTAAACAAATGAGTGAACGGTTACCACAAGGGGACAAAAGCACAAAGGTGAGGTTACAAGCAGATCTGCCATGATATTAAATGGTGAAGCAGACTTGAGGGGCCGAATGGTCCACTCCTGTTCCGAACATGAATGTTCATTGACATGCTCTGCATTCAAGTTAAACCTAACCTTGGACGGGAGTTAACGCATTCACAATTCAAATCTTGAACCTAAATCTTGCATGGACACATTCTTCTAAAAGACTTCAATGAGTTTATACTGTCATCCACTCCTACTTTATAAAGGATGATTTGTAATCTACATACAGTTATTCCTCTACATATAAAATGTCACCGTGACATATTGGCCCTTTGGGATTCCCATCTTTGATTTACAAAGCTGTTTTTGTACCTTAATAAAGGTACATTGGTCGGTGTGATCCATGGTACCAAAATGTCCATTATGCATTTCACCCAGCCTTTTCGATTTATGAAATTTTGCTCAACAAACATTTTGCAGGAATGTGTCAATTTTGTGAAACACCTAGGGCCGTGGTGCCTTTGTGATCGCTAGAATTGCCAGCAGACAATTAACACTTAGCAAGTTTCCACAAACAGGAGCGAGCAGATAAAATGTTTCAGAGATATTGATTGAAGGATAACCGGCCATGGCATTTCAAAATAACACCCAAACCTTTACATCTATCTGAGAGATTGTCTACTTTACCATTGTATCTCAAAGACAGCACCTTTGACAGTATGCACTCCATCAGTACCACAACGAGCGCTAACCTAAATGTCTGGAGTGGTTCAAAGATGATTATGCAACTTGCACCTTGTGTGTGTTCATCTCTGGCCTTTGTCCAACCATCTGCCTATCATAAACTCCCTTTGCCAATGACCTTCAAGCTTTGCCCTGCCGCTCCACTCTTCTAGATTCTTTTCCCCCCTCAATCTGGCTGAATAAGGAACCCAACCTGAAACATCACCTATATGTGTTCTCCAGCGATGCTGCCTGACCAAATGTTAGTTACTCCAACATTCCTTGGTAAACTTGCATCTGGAATTCCTTGCTTCAACTGATTGTGCATCTTTCTGGTTCAAAGATGTTCATGCAACCACTGAACTATAACCAATACCTTGGGAAAAATCCGCTGGTACCCTCACGGTTAGACATTACAGTAAAGGTTCCATAATCCAACACATTTGGGGCTTGGTGCTGGACTCTTGGATAGCAACACGTTTACATATTACAGGGTATCTGGTGAACCTGGTAAATCTGGAGAGTGTGTAGGAACCAGGGCCACAGTGAATTGAAAGGTGGCATGAGAAAGGGCCCTGGTGAGTTGAATGGGAGTGCAGGAGTTGGAGCCCTGGTGAGCCAGAAGGGACCAGGTGCCAGATGCCGATTTATCAAGATTTCCCAATAGTTGGACCACAGGTTATTAAAGTGTGATTGCAATATTAAAAATGCAAAAATATAATCTCCAGAAAAATGTACTATTCAGATTTGTCTCTGAATCTTATTGTCTGATGTGACACCAGCTGCCCTATAGACTACTACTGTCTGAAGAAGGGTCTCGACCCAAAACGCCACCCATTCATTCTCTCCAGAGATGCTGCCTGTCCCGCTGAGTTACTCCAGCATTTTGTGTTTACCTTTGGGTTAAACCAGCATCTGCAGTTCCTTCATACACACTAGACTGTCCTACTGTGCTTCGTAGATCGATCGAAGAAAAGAAATCTCCTGGTCAGTGCATGCTGAAGATGTACATAAATGTACAAGTGGGGCAGGTCATTATTATAGCAATGAATTGCTGGAAATCACGTTCCCCTCTGTGAAATGCAAGCCTTCCATCTACCCAGCTTGGTATTCCTTCCCAGCTGAGCACACAACAACAGAACGTGAATAAAGTGGTGGGTTCAAGAGAATGATTGATGTTCCTTCAGCAGAATTAGCAAGAGAGGCAGCAGCACTTCATTTCCTGAGTTACAATACCTCAAATCAATAGCCTGCAATGATCACATTTATAGAAACAAATAATTATTTCAGCAGGGAAAGCGAATCAGAGGTAGACACAAAATGCTGGAGTAACTCAGTGGGTGAGGCAGTATCTTTGGAGAGAAGGAATTGGTTGAGACCCAAAATGTCGCCAATTCTTTCACTCCATAGATGCTGCCTCTCTCGCTGAGTTACTCCAGCATTTTGTGTCTATCTTCGATTTAACAAGCATCTGCAGTTATCTCTTAAACAAAGAGCATCAGAGACTGTGATCAGATATGGCAATACTTCACAGGACAGTATGCAAATATACACCCCCAGCGACCATTACTGCAAAGAAAACAATCCAGCCTATACTGCTTCTCAACACCAGTGAATGATTAGCCCTTTGGTAACATGTGAAGAGGATCTGAAGGAAAGCCTTGCCTGGGGAGGTGATAGAAGCAGGTACAATTACAACATCTTATAAACATTTGGACAGATACGAGGGTAGGAAAGGTTTGGGCAGGTCATGCACAAGCAGGTACGATGAGCATAGATCAGCATGGAAAGGTTGGACTGAAGGCCTGGTTCCTACGCTGTATAACTTTGTGGGCCTATAATGTAAGAAGGGTAAAAGCATCAACCCAATCTGCCACTGTCTACACTCCAGCAGGCCACAGACTGTGTTCGGGAACTGAATCTTGTAACAGATGGAAATATTTGCAACGTCAGCGAGAAACAGATGATGTTAAAGCTCACCATCATGTGATGCCTGAAATGTTTTGCTGACAATACCAGAATATTTAACTGGAACTATATATTTGATAAAGGTAGACACAAATTGCTGGACTAACTCAGCGGGACAGGCAGCATCTCTGGAGAGAAGGAATGGGTGACGTTTAGGGTCGAGATCCTTCTTCAGATGTCTCGACCCGAAACGTCACCCATTCCTTCTCTCCAGAGATGTGTCTATCTTCTATAGAAGTGTCTATTTGTGTCTATCTTCGATTTAAACCAGCATCTGCCGTTCCTTCCTATACATAAATATTTGATAACGTTAGATATGCTGTTTAACCAAGAGGCTGGATGTGATAATCCCATATGGCCCTTGAATTAGTTGTGCTGTAAATCCAGCCCTTAGTCACCCGTGCCTTTTTTAAAATATATAGTTTAGAGATACAGCGTGGGAAAAGGCCCTTCGGCCCACCGGGTCCATGCCGACCAGCGAGCCCCACACATTAACACTATCCTACAACCACTAGGGACAATTTTTACATTTATCATGCCAATTAACCTACAAACCTGTACGTCTTTGGAGTGTGGGGGGAAACCCTAGATCTCGGAGCAAACCCACGCAGGTCACGGGGGGAACGTACAAACTTTCCAAGCTTTCCAAGATGGCGTCTACCTGCGGCGTCATTTTGCCAGCGGCACAACAGAAAATCTTCAAATATAGTATTTCTGAACTCACCTGCATCAAAGAATCTTCAGAAATCAACGTTGTAAGTAGCGAGCTGCTAATGCATTTAAATGCATTAGCGCTACTGCGAACTCCCTAAGATAGCGACGGTAAGGGAATCCCCGAACGGAGGGGAGTCCCCGACCTCGTGTCCCCGACCGCCGAGTCCCTGAACATTGCCCAGTCTTCAGAATCCAAACAGTCCTGGAGTTGTTCCTCTGCCCCCCCCCCCCCAATCAGCACGGGAGCACCTCAAGGCTGCGTGCTCAGCCCCCTGCTGTACTCACTCTATACTCATGACTGCATAGCCGGACACAGTGCGAACTCCATCATCAAGTTCGCAGACGACACCACTGTTGTGGGACGTATCACTGATGGGGACGAGTCAGAGTATAGAAGTGAGATAGACCGATTGACCAAATGGTGCCAGCACAATAACCTGGCTCTCAACTTCAGCAAAACCAAGGAACTGATTGTGGACTTCGGAAGGGGTAGGATGGGGACCCACAGTCCCGTTTATATCAATGGGTCGATGGTGGAAAGGGTCAAGAGCTTCAAATTCCTGGGCGTGCATATTTCCGAAGATCTCTCCTGGTCCCAGAACACTGATGCATTCATAAAGAAAGCACATCAGCACCTCTACTTTCTGAGAAGATTATTGAGAGTCAGTATGTCAAGGAGGACTCTCTCGAACTTCTACAGGTGCACAGTAGAGAGCATGCTGACCGGTTGCATCGTGGCTTGGTTCGGCAACCTGAGCATCCAGGAGCAGAAAAGGCTGCAAAAAGTTGTAAACACTGCCCAGTCCATCATCGGCTCTGACCTCCCTACCATCGAGGGGATCTATCGCAGTCGCTGCCTCAAAAAGGCTGCTAACATCATCAAGGACCCACACCATCCTGGCCACACACTCATCTCTCTGCTGCCATCAGGTAGAAGGTACAGGAGCCTGAAATCTGCAACATCCAGGTTCAGGAACAGCTACTTCCCCACAGCCATCAGACTATTAAACACAACTTCAAACAAACTCTGAACTATAACAGCCTATTGCACTTTATCTGTTTATTTATGTGCGTATTCTATGGTATATATTCACACTGATCAGATCTGATCTGTATTTATGCCTACAATATTCTGTTGTGCTGCAGCAAGCAAGAATTTCATTGTCCTATCTGGGACACATGACATAAACTCTCTTGACTCTTGACTCGACTCGACTTGAACTTCGTACAGACAGCACCGGTAGTCGGGATCGAACCTGGGTCTCGGGCGCTGCATTCGCTGTAAGGCAGCAACTCTACCGCTGCACCACCGTGACCACCCTTACTGCTGTTGCATCAATATCCTGCACTGATTGCACCTATAATGTTTTGCTCCACAGTTGTTATACCTCGCATTGTGCAGAGGTGGCATTACGTCACACCATCTAATTCATTAACAGCTGGTTCAGGCATTAGTCAGGGTTCTCGTGTACAAGTTGATGTAAAGGTGTTGATGAATGTTTTTACGATAATTCACACCCCGTTCAGATGTGTGGAATTAACTACAGGATACAGGTTGAACATTCTCACAAACATGCTGCAGAACAAAACTATACGTCTTGTGCAGGAAGGAACTGCAGATGCTGGTTTACACCGAACATAGACACAAAGGGCTGGAGTAACTCAGCGGGACAGGCAGCATCTCTGGAGAAAAGGAATAGGTGACGTTTTGGTTTGAGACCCTTCTACAGACTGAGTCGGGAGAGAGGGAAACATGAGATGAAAAGGTACATAGAACAAATGAATGAAAGATATGCAAAAGATATAAATCAAAGCCAGCAATGATGATCAAGGAAAGGTGGGGCCCACAATAGTCCCTTGTTGGCTGTGGGGAAGGTGAGAACGAGTGACACAAACAGTGAAACTCAGCAGGACGATAGTGAAATTAGTGAGACTAGGATGGGGGAGGGATGGAGAGAGAGAGAGAGGGGATGTCAGGGTAACTTGAAGTGAGAGAAATCAAAACACATACCACTGGGTTGTAAGCTGCCCAAGCGACTTGTCCATTAGCCTCCACTTGTGAATCTCGTGTCCAACAGCAGGACAAAGTCATACATTAGCCAAAAGTGTTCAGGGTGTCCAACATTGATATATGAACCATAAATCTGAGTGATCTAGCCCATCAAAGCATAGGTAATTTACTCAGTCTGAAGAAGGATCCTGGCCCAAAACATTGTTTGTCCATTCCCTCTGCCCGACTCACTGAGTTCCTCCAGCACTTTGTGTTTTGCTCTAGATTCCAGCATCTGGATCTTTCTCTTCTCCTGACCAAGCCTCATCTTACTGTGCAGCTCATTCCCCCCGTACTTGTTGCCACAATGTTCTTCCTTTCCATTTCCTCTCCTTTGCTTATATTTTTAGGGAACTATTGACTGGAACCGAACGGAATGCTCCAGATATGAGTGGGATTTAGCACAAACTAGCGCGATGCTTCAAAGAGTTAATTAATTATCCTGTCATTTGGTGTTCCTGGAATTTATTGCCAGTTCTGTGAAATACTGTATATTTCACAGTGGAACTCTAAAAATTAATGTCTAGGCAGGTACCTACTGTTCTCTCCAACTGTTCTCTCCACTATCTGATGCTGGATCTTCCTGAAGTTGTGTGTGTGTGTGTGTGTGTGTGTGTGTGTGTGTGTGTGTGTGTGTGTGTGTGTGTGGGCGCGCGCGCACACACACACACACACACAAACTTGCTTCTGTGGGTGATTTCTCTCTTAAATTAATTCAGATATGGTTTGAGGGCACAACCTCCAGTTGCAGCCTCATCTGACGTGTGCAATCTTAACTGTATTAAATGGAGGAGGCTGCTGTTGCTGTTTCTGTGGCTCACTCACGATCAAATAATGCAATCGAAAATGCTACGTATCTGCTGTACTTGTGAATTGCAACCACATTTTACCTGCTCAACGCCATCAGCAGGGAGCAAACTAATGACACCACCCCTTTTAACCAACACTTAAATTATCACTTAAACGAAGAGTTCAGGAAAGATGATGTTTTGAAGTTTCATCTTTAATGGGATGTGAATGTCACTGGCAAGGACAGCATTTATTTTCCAGCCGTTGTAGCCTCTGGAAAAGAGGATATAGGTACGTGCAAGGCAGCATGCTGCAGCGTATCCGAATGCACATGTACACTACATTGTTAGCTGCCATATCTGTTTAGTACTGAATAAATAATGGCCAGAAACAACTTCTATGGTCTTTTAAAAAAAATACTGCCATGGGATCCAAAAAAAATATATTTTAATATTTTTACAATTCTTGGTGTGCCTTCTAAGCCAAAAGACAGCCCTTCTGACACTACAGCACTTCCATGGTCAACTTGGATTTCTGCACTGAAGTCTCTGGAGAGGGACTAGAGCCCTCAATGTGGTGAGGGAAGTGATCGTTACACACTGCACCACATTAATCCACCTTGTAGTTGAATAGTGAGATTTAAAAAAAAATATTTTAAAACTATAGAACATTTTTGAAATTATTTTGGAGAAACTATCCCTGGAGTCCTTTGCCTAACTTTCAAGTGCAAGACACAATGGAAAATGGAAAATATGGAAGTAGCTGGGGGAAAGTAGTGGTAAATATATTTAAGATATGCAATCTCAAAATACTTAAGTGGTTTATGAAACGAAAACAAAATACTGTACAATTAATGAAATCTATGGGAATTTGAGATGTCAACAGTACGTAGAAAGTTGAATGGATGTCAGGAAATTAGAATCAACTCCTCCTCGATTTTCTATGTAATCCAATTACAAACCTTCCTTTCTCTCACAACTAAGTGAATCAGCCCATATTAAAAATAGACCAGAACTAGGAAAGTATTTTTCTCCTCGGTGCTGAGCAAGCCATGCTGTGCTTGTAGAAGGGAGAATAGACAGAATTGATTACCTGACAAAAAGACTTGCTGATATTAACAGAAGCTGACTTGTAGCAAAATAAGTAACGTCTCTGCTGGAATATAGTAAATGGAGCGCGTTTAATAATTGTGAGGAGAGAGGAAAATAATGATCAAATTGAAGGAAAATTGGTGCCCGTTTTAAAAAGTAAACTCATTAAATACAAATAGTAGGGTGAATTGAAGGGGAAGGTGAGATAGACCATGAATTGGGGGAGTTGAGGAGGAAGAGTGAGAGCTTTTGATCCATTGAAAGATACAGCAATGGAAACGGGCCCTTTAGGTCACTGAGTCCATATAGGCCATCAAACACCGGTACACACAAGTTCTATATTATCCAACTTTGGCATCTACTCTACACGTTAGGGCAATTTACAGAGGTCAATTAATCTACAAACCCAAATGTCTTTATGATATGGGGGTAATCTGCAGCTCCTGGAGGAAACCCATGCATTCACAGGGAGATGTGCAAACTCCACACCGACAGCACCCGTGGCCAGAGAACCTGGATCACTGGTTCTCTGAGGGAACAGCTCAACCAACTATCACTGTGCTGGCTTGTTGAAGAGTTCACCTTGAATTTGAATGAATGAATGAATAAATTTATTGGCCAAGTATTCACATACAAGGAATTTGCCTTGGTGAACTTGGAGTGAACTTGGAGTCCTTCCAAAAAGAACGTCCTTTAATTCTGAGGCTATGACCTCAAGTCCTAGCCTCTCCCACTAGTGGAAACATCCTCTCCACATCTACTCTATCCAATACTTTCTCTATTCTGTACGTTTCAATGAGGTCTCCCTTTGTTCTTCAAAACTCCAGCGAGTACAGGCCCAGTGCCATCAAACACTCATCATATGCTAACCTAATCATTCCTGGGATCATTCATGTAAACCTCCTCAGAACCCTCTCCAGAGCCAGCACATCCTTCCACAGATAGGGTGCCCACAATATTCCAAATGTGGCCTTACCCGCGGCTTATGGAGCCTCAGCATTACATCGTGTTTCTTCCCGGTGGCAAGAGTGCAATGAGAGCGTGGCCAGGGTGGAGTGGGTCCTTCATTATGTTGGCAGCCTCTTCGAGACAGTGCCTCCTACAGACCCCATGTCAGTGTCCGTGATGGACAGAGCAGTGTTCACAAAGTCAAGATGCTCTCGACCATACACCTGCAGAAATGGAAGATCCACTTGCAAAGGGACTTTATACTTCTACCAGGTGATTCTAATAAGATGGAGTAGTAAAGCAGTCACCTAGTGCGCAGGTCCCCTACATGTCTGCAGCTTCAGCTCCTCAGACTCTGACAGATGGCAAAGCTGAAGGCCTGAACATCACCGATGTTCACAGTTGGTGCTCGAAGGAGCAAGAAGAATATCTCTCTCCCAAGTTGCGAATGCCTAGCTTCTCTAGATTGCCACATCATTGCCTGTTGCTGCTTTCAGCGTGCCATTCTGCACTGGTGTAGTAGTAATGGGAGATTGAGGCATATGCTCACAGATTACAGATTGTGGTGACATTCATCTCAAGAGTCATAAGGCCCAGATGGAACAACAAAATTCTTACTTGCTGCAGTCTCTGCTGCTGCTGATGGTCCACAGTGCATAATAGATGCTTAGCTTTGAGCTCCTGGATATCTTATGAGTAGGAAGGAACTGCAGATGCTGGTTAAAATAGACACAAAATGCTGGAGTAACTCAGTGGGACAAGCAGCATGTGTGGAGAGAAGGAATGGGTGCCGTTTCGGGTTGAGACCCTTCTTCAGATCTTCTGAGGCCTGATGCAGGGTCTCGACTCAGAACATTGACATGATATTCTGCGGTCTGATGCAGTCTTGTCCCGAAACATTGACTTAGACCGTCGGAAAATTGTCAAATGAAAAATATATCTGAAACTGAGTACAACATGCACTCAGGTTGAATATCAGAGATTTTGCTTGTTTTATATCTATGAAAAATAGCAGCAAATTAAATCACACAATGTGCCATGGTAGAATAAGGATCATTCAAAAACTATTAAATGTGAAATACAGTTTAAAACATAAAATTTTAATAATTGAATTGAAACGTATAAAAGATACTGGAATCAATTAAAATATTAAAGCAGAACAAAATGATTTTTTAAAAATAAAATAATCTTCCTTCCCATCAGCAGCCAAAGAAACCCGAAATAAAAAAATCAATGGGGTTTCCAATGCCGGCGCCAGTTTGGACGGAGGTGAAGCTGGGGTATCTCAGCAATGATGAGCTCTGCATGTGGAGATCGGTCGCTGAATGCAGCGACAGATAGTGTGTGGTCCGCTACTCAGCAAGTCCTGGGGTGCGTGTGCACATCCTCAACCTCCGTTCCAGTGCCTGAACACCAACGGTTCCTGCGGCCAGCAAGATTAGGCCCTTGATTGGTTTGTTCATCTTCCTGGAAGCACTGTAATGTGGACTTGTCAGTAATGATTGACTTCACCCAGCGAGCCGTACAGATTAGATCACAAATTTGAACCCACGTCTCAGCTCAGGCAGCTGCCCTCTGCAAGGTTGAGAACAATTTCAGAAAGAAAAATATCTGAAACAATCCATCTGCACAGGTTGCAAGATATCATGATTGAAATTGTGATTGTTTAACTTGTAGGAGCAACATTATTAAATTAATTCACCCTGTGTGCCAGGCAAGACAATACTTCAATTTGCAATAAAAGTCACAAAGCTTTACTCTCGTCTCTCATCTAATTTTCAAGATTTTGTTTTCAAGGAATCATTCCACTGCATTTGTTCCCTATGCCATCATGTTTCTTCAATCCCAGCAAATAGGGTCTGTTGCACAGTTAACACCACTTTTCCACTAAAATACAATTCAATCATTTGCTCTACGCGCCAAGCCAAGAAGAATGTTGAAAGGATTAGGCAGCTGATCTCAGCGTTTAACTTTGTAAAGATTCATGTGACTGGTTTCCAAGGACATCCTCTGTCGTGCCGTGTGGCACTAACATTATCATCAGTAGGATAGACTCAACAGTTCAAAGGCATTTTATTATCACATGTATTTAGGTACAGCAAAAGGGAGACACTGAGATATGGAAGGGTGAGGTGTGAAAACGAGATATCAAAAGATCAAGGAAAATGTTAAAAGAGTTTAGCAACCGACAGATCAGGTAGGTTTAGGCAGACTGAGCGGAGGTGCTCAGTGAAACGATCACCGAGCCTGTGCCAGGTCTAAACATTCGCTTGCACTTGGTTGCTAAACACTTTAACTCCTGCTCCAATTCCCACACCAACCTTTCTGTCCTGGGCCTCTTCCATTGTCAGAGTGAGGCCCAGTGCAAATTGGAGGAACAGCACCCCAGATTTTGCTTGGGCAGCTTACACCCCAGCGGTATAATAATAATAATAAATTTTATTTATGGGCGCCTTTCAAGAGTCTCAAGGACACCTTACAAAAATTGAGCATGTAGAGGAAAATCATGTAAGGGGAATGAAATAAATAGTAGAGACATGACTAGTACACAAAGTAAAGACAGAATTCAATACAAAACACAGTATGAGGCAATTAATGCACAGATGAAAAGGGACGGGGACGTGGGGCTAAGGATAGGCAGTGGTGAAGAGATGGGTCTTGAGGCGGGACTGGAAGATGGTGAGGGACACGGAATTGCGGATCAGTTGGGGGAGGGAGTTCCAGAGCCTGGGAGCTTCCCTGGAGAAGGCTCTGTCCCCAAAACTGCGGAGGTTGGACTTGTGGATGGAGAGGAGACCGGCTGATGTGGATCTGAGGGACCGTGAGGGTTGGTAGGGGGAGAGGAGGTCAGTGAGATATGGGGGGGCCAGATGGTGGAGGGCTTTGTAGGTGAGGACCAGGATTTTGTAGGTGATCCGGTGGGAGATGGGAAGCCAGTGAAGTTTTTTGAGGACTGGAGTGATGTGATGCCAGGATTTGATGTGGGTGATGAGTCGGGCTGCTGCGTTCTGGACCAGTTGGAGTCGGTTGATGTAGGTGGAGCTGATGCCAAGGAGAAGTGAGTTGCAATAGTCCAGTCGGGAGGAGATGAAGGCATGGATGAGTCTTTCAGCAGCAGGCGGTGTGAGAGAGGGTCTGAGTTTGGCGATGTTGCAGAGATGAAAGAAGGAGGTTTTAATGACATGGCGGATGTGAGGCTCAAGGGAGAGGGTAGAATCAAAGATCACGCCAGGGTTGCGGGCCTGGGGAGATGGGGAGACAGTGGTGCCGTCGATGGTGAGAGTGGGGTTATTGATTTTGCTGAGTGTGGCTTTGTAGCCTATGAGGAGGAATTCTGTCTTATCGCTGTTGAGTTCTCTAACTTCAAGGAACCCTTGCTTTCCCTCTCTCTCTCCCTCCCCTCCCTCTTCCCTGTTCTCCGACCAGTCTGACTATCCCAAATTACATTTTGTTTGTTTGCTTTGTTGTCACCTCCATCTAGCCAACAATGATCTATTCTACATTTTCCTTGATCCACATCTCTAGATGTCTCGTTTTCACACCTTACCCTTCCTTATTTCTGTGTCTCCCTCTCCCGACTCTCAGTCTGAAGAAAGTTCTTGACCCGAAACGTCACCCATTCCTTCTGTCCAGAGATGCTGCCTATCTCGCTGAGTTACTCCAGCATTTTGTGTCTATCTTCAGTGTAGACCAGCATCTGCAGTTCCTTCCTACATATAAAGTGTTTCTTTGTTGTTTTCAGAGCCGAGAAAGCAACTCCTCCCCAGGGTTGCAATTAGCTCACTCTAACTAAAACTTTATGCAGTTAATATTGCTGCAATACTGTACCGAACAATGGACTTAACAATACTCATGTGTATAGTTATTATAGAGTCACAGAACATAAAAACAAGCCCAGAGAGTCCATACCGTCTTTACATATGAAGTTTTATTTTATTCCACCCCGCTCCCCCAGATTCTACCAGTCTCCTACACATTTGGAACAATCTACAATGGCAATCTTCAGTACAATTCTTCTCCCATCCTGCGTATCTTTGGGATGTGGGAACAATCTGGAGCGCCTTGGGGATAATTCATGTGATCGAAGGGAGGTCAGGAGCAAACCCGAGTCCCTGCAGCAACTTTACTAGCCGCATCACTGCGCTGTTTGTCTCTTCGATTACCACGGTTTCTACAAAACACATATTTATAGAAACCTGCAATACTCTGTCCCTCTTGCAATGAAAGACATGCAATAGATCTATTCCCATTGCATCACATATTTTTTTATCATCAAGCGATTAATATGCATTTCCCTTTAAGGTAATGAGAACTCAGTTCCACTGACAACCAAACTCTGCAGAACTCAAGTTGAAGGAAGTCTTCAATCATCCTGTGCAAAAACCAATATGCTGGAGGAACGTAGCGGGCCAGGCAGCATCTTTGGAGGGATATGGACAGACAGCATTTCAGGTCAGATCCCACAACCATTTCCTCCATAGATGCTGCATGGTCCACCGAGTTCTTCCAGCACTTTGCGTTTTGCTCAAGATCCCAGCATCTGCAGTCTCTTGTGACTCTCCTCCCTCTTCCATCAACTTTCTATTGTCGCTGGCTTTGAAAGAAACTAGAAAGTTGCCAATCTTGTTTTGCAATAAGTTCCAAAGTGAACAACATTCAGGGGATGCCACGACCTTTAACACATCTACTTGAATACTTCTCCTCCATGTCTCAAACAACATCACATGAATTATAAAACCAGGGCCACTTATGGATTATCTCTATTCTGCAGCAACCAAGATAATGGCTTCATCTCTGCTCAGATCATGTCTCTGAATAAATTCAATTACAAGAACTAAAGGCAGTCATATTGCTTATCTGCAAACATATATTCTGCTGTTATGGATATATGCATACATATGCACTGTATTTAAACTAACATCCCAAGTAATATTCCCCTCACTTCCTGCTGTACCATCTACCACAGTAGACAACCATCTGTCTCGTCACCTCAGTCACTCTGCTCCCTCCTCCCCCCTCCCCCCCCCCCCCCCCCCCTCACCCCCCCCCCTCCCATACAACCCTGGTCCCATAACAGTGTATCCTCCCACCACCCACCCAACCCCTTCCACCCATATCCCTCCCTCTGGATATAGGCACAACATGTTGGAGTAACTCAACAGGTCAGGTAGCTTCTCTGGAGAAAAAGAGTAGGTGATGTTTCTGGTCGGGACCCTTCTTCAGACTCTCCCATCCTCTGGCTTCACACTTCACTCCTCCTAGTCTTTCCTTATCTGACACTCCATGTTCAGCTGCTGCTTTTGTCACCATCTCCACCCATCTGCCAATCGCCCCCTCCCTCATCTGTATCCACCTGTCACTTGTCAACCTTTACCATACACCCTGCCTGCCTCTCTTTTCCAGCATTCTGCCCATTAATCACTCAGTCTGAAGAAGGACCCTGACCAGAAACGTTGCATGTCCATTCGCTCTACACGTGCTGCCTGACCACAGAGTTCTCTCATCACTTTGTGTTTTGTAACGCATTTGTATGGTTTCAATATTGGGGTTTTGTTGCAAAGTAGCTGCACGCTGGACAAAGCATTGTGACAAAACACCACTACTGTTACATTCTGGTCTCTTGTAAATACAGGATTGTCATTGAATCCTATTTACCACATTGGGCCTGGCCAATTTAAGGGCTGCAAATATTCTTCACATTCTGTAATGTACCAGGACTTTGGTATTTATGATACTGTGTGGAAAATGATGCCAGATAGTGTAAGCTATCATCGGATGTACCCGACAGGTCTACAGTCACGGTGGAAGTTGCTAACCGTGCTCCTGTATAGCCTCAATCACACGTTCTCAAATCCGTGGTTCCTGAATAACACTCACCAGGCAATCAGAATCACTGAGCATTGCTACTATACATGCCTTACAATGTCTCACTTGGACACGATCCGCATTTTATTGAAGGCATCCACCCTCTTCCGGCCTGTTTACCTGCAACCCTGATAGACAGACACGGTTACACCCGATTATTGCACACTGTCAATTAAAATTAGGTCACGCACCCACCGCGACTCTGAATACAAGGAACACATCTTTCAATGCAAAATTACAACTAGTTTCACGAGAATACAATCCAGACCTCGTCAGAAGCAGACCAGGAGCATTCTCCCGTGATTATTGATACCCCGGACGGGATTTTCGATCTGTATTCGAACTGTTTACGGGTTTGAATGGGTCTGATGTTAAACTGGGAGCGGTGCATGCTTTAACCAGGCGCCGAGGCTTTACACACTGCAGGTAGACAAAAATGCTGGAGAAACTCAACGAGTCCAGCAGCATCTATGGAGCGAAGGAAATTTATTTCTTTCGCTCCATAGATGCTGCTGCACCCGCTGAGTTTCTCCAGCATTTTTGCCTACCTTCGATTTTCCCAGCATCTGCAGCTCCTTCTTAAATGCAATGCACTGCAATCCACTCACCAGTTTTCCTGCATCCATGCTATGGCTCCCCTTTCATCGAAACGTTTCTCAAACTCGTATTCCTGCAGAGAAATCACTGACATGTTCATGTTCTCCGCTCTTTGGTTTGGTCCGCGGGGGGGGGCGTGCAATGGTGCGGACGCCTCTGACAAGACGGGGGCTCCTCGTGAATGAGCTGCGGGAGGGAGGGGAGGGAGCAAGCAGCAGGTGAGAGGGTGAGGGTGACTTTGAGCGCTACAACAGAGCGTGTGCTGCTGCTGCTGCTGCGGCGTCGCGTCTGCAAGCGGTGACCGTGAGCCGAGCGCGGATCGCTCTCCACGCAGGGGTGATCCCGGACACACACCTCCCCTTCCACGATGCACCCCCGGCGCTCCATTGCTCCCAACCACCCCATTTGCATTTACAATCACCGTCAGCAAACCTACACCGGCTCCGGGTTTTGCTACCCCTTTCCAGCGCGATGTTTACGCGATATTCCCCGTGCATTCACCCCTCCTGGGCTGTGCAATGGGCAGGGTTGATTGGCGGGCGTGCAAGCGCATGGGCGCAGCGTTGCTGGGGTCGCGGCTGCGATCACCACCCCCTGCCCGCTTTGTGTGTTGTTGCCCTGGTTGCAACTGCCCCCCATGCCAATGCAATCAACACTTTCCCCTTGCAATGTCCGTCCCCAACCCCGGGGGCTGCCCGCTTGCTCCCCCATTTCACTTTGCTGCCGTTCTGCAAAAAATGCACACCTGTTGCTGGCACAGAATGCAAATTATATCAGTCGCGCAGTTTAACTGCTCTCCGTTTACCTCGGTTAAGTTTATAATGGTATATGGACACACTGATCTGTTTTGTAGTCAATGCCGACTATGTTCTGTTGTGCTGAAGCAAAGCAAGAATTTCATTGTCCGATCAGGGACACATGACAATAAACTAACTTGAACTTGAGTTTTAGTATATTGTCACGTGTACCGAGATACAGTGAAAAGCTTCTGTTGCGTGCTAACCAGTCAGCGGAAAGACCATACATTACAATCGAGCCATTCACAGCGCACATATAGATGATAAGTGAATAATGTAGAAGGGTCTCGACCCATTCCTTCTCTCCAGAGATGCTCCCTATCCCACGCAGTTACTCCAGTATTTTATGTCTATCTTCGGTGTAAAGCAACATCTGCGGTTCCTTCCTACACTACTTGATTTTACCACTCACGTTTCAGATCTCAACGTGAATGTGAATCGAAAGCATCTCTTTAGTGTAGCTGCATTAAAGAGTGAAGTTACTAAAAGGAGCACATCTCACCAAGAAATGCAGACCATTGTACAACATTTTGTTTGAATTTCTTCTCAAAAGTTTCAGAACTTTTATTTTACAGCACATTTTTTTTTGTTTTGTCGTACAAGATATTAATTAGGAAAAAGAATGGGGGATTTGGACGATGCACCCTATATTTCCAAACTGTCTAGTTTTGTAGCTAACTAAAATTGGAGAACTCAATTGTTCAAACCTTTTCAAACTGTTATTCTGTTTCCATTACACGACAATGATATATTAAAACCCGTTATTAACACTGACTACCTCCTGCACCCATGCAGAACTCATTGACTTCATTAACTTTACTTCTAATTTCAATCCTGCACTCAAATTCACTTGGACCATAGCTGAAATCTCCCAACCATCACAGGAGACAGACTATCAACTGACATCTATTATAAACACACTGACTCCCACAGTTATCTAGACTACATTTCTTCCTACCCTTCTTCTTGTAAAGAGTCTATCCTCTACTCCCAATTCCTCTGTCTACGTCACATTGGCGCCCAAGATGAAGTGTTCCATACCTCGGTCCTAATTCTTTAGGGAATGGGGATTCCCCTCTTCCATCATACACAAGGCCCTCACTAGGGTCTTCTCGATATCCCACAGCTCCACTCTTGCTTCCCCTCCCCCAAGTCGTAACAGGGAGAGTCCCCTTTGTCCTCACCTTCCACCCCATCAGCCATCGCACACAACATATAATCGTCCGACATTTTCGTCACCTCCAACGGAATCTCACCACTAGTCCCATCTTCTCTTCTCCACACCTTTCCGCTTTCCGCAGAGACCATTCCCTCCACAACTTCCTGGTCAACTCGTTCCTTTCCACCCAAACCACCTCCTCCTCCTCAGGTTCTTTCCCCATGCAACTGCAGGAGATGCAACACTTGTCCCTATACCTCCCCCCTCAACTGCATCCAAGGACCCCAACAGTCTTTTCAGGTGAGGCAGAGCTTCACTTGCACCTCCTCCAACCTCATCTCCTGTATCCGCTGTTCCAGGTGTGGACTATTGTATATTGGCGAGACCATTAACAGGCTTGCCAATCGTTTCGCTGAACACCTCCGCTCAGTCCGCCTGAACCTACCTGAACTCCCGGTAAAAAGGGCAGAGTTATCAATTTCTGATAAATATACTGATAGTAAATTATAGTCAGACAATTAATATGAAATCCAATACTGAAGTTATCTTGAATTTGTAACCTTTAAAATTCAAATACATTGATGCCATAAAATATTGGATAATATTTGATTAAGACAAAATAGAGAAAAACATGGGCCAGAGCAGAGAGGTTTAAATTTGGAGGCAAAAGTTTCAAAGCAGTTGTGAGGAATAAGATTTTTACACCAAGTCCTAGCATGACTGAATTTTCATTCAGCATGAAAATGGCCCAGCTTGCCCCCCACCGACCGAGATGCCCCATCTACACTAGTCCCACCTGCCTGCATTGGCCCATATCCCTCTAAACCTTTCCCATCCATGTCGCTGTCCAAATGTCGTTTAATGTACCTGTCCCAATGTCTGAGAGTAGTTATGACCTGGAATGCGTTGCCTGCATCGGAGACGGAAACAATTAATCTGAAACTTCAAAAGGGAACTGGGTCGGCACTTGGGAGGAAATAATTTGGAGGGCAGAAGCAAAGTCAAATGAAGTCAAGTGTAATCTACTGTCATTCGCATGAGTGCAGTGAATACAGTTACAATAAATATTTTACATGTAGCAGCATCCCAGACTCAAGACAACCGACAAAGACACGTTATACATAAATCCTGCAAAAGCAAAGAAGTGGAAGCAATAGCCTGAATTTAGCAGGCTGTAGGACCTTGTGGGATGAATGAAGCAAGGAGTTACATAGGGAGTGGTGTCTCCACTAAGGTAGAAAGGGTTGGAGATGGGAAGTTGGGTGACTCGTGATGAGATTGTGTTGGAGGTGATGGAGATGTCAGAGGATGATGTGTTGGATACGGTGGCTGATGGGGTGAAAAGTGTGGACCTGGGGAACTCCATTCTTGTCTGGTGGCAGGGGGTGAGAGCAGAACTATGGGACAGAGAGGAGATGCAGGTGAGGGATCCATCTGTGACATCAGGGGGAATACCATGTTCACTGAAAAATGAAGACATCTCGGATGTCCTAGAATGACAAGCCTCATCTTGGGAGCAAATGCGGCAGAGATGGAGAAATTGAGAGTGGGAGATGGCGACTTTGCAACAGGCAGGATGCTGGTCGGTAGGGTTGTAGGGGATGTCAGTTGATAGTCTGTCCCGTGATGGAGACAGAGATCAAGAAAAGGGAGAGAAGTGTCGGAAATAGCCTAAGTGAACTTGAGGGCAGGCTGGAAGTTAGTGGAATTCTCTGCCTCAGAGGCCGGTGGAGGCAGGTTCTCTGGATGCTTTCAAGAGAGAGCTAGATAGAGCTCTTAAAAATAGCGGAGTCAGGGGATATGGGGAGAAGGCAGGAACGGGGTACTGATTTGGGGATGATCAGTCATGATCACATTGAATGGCGGTGCTGGCTCGAAGGGCTAAATGGCCTATCCTGAACCTATTGTCTATTAATTAAATCAATGATTTCTGCACAGGTGCAGGAGGCAGCCCTGATGTAGTGGAGAAAGAGTTGGGCCATGGTTTGACGTAACGGACCAAAAGGCAGGCATAGCTGTGGCCCATGCTAGTGCCCATGGCTACATCTTTAACGTGGAGGAAGTGAGAAGAGTCAAAGGAAAAGTTGTTGAGGGTGAGGACAAGTTCTTGTCAGGTGGAGGAGAATGTTAGTGGAGGAGGGGGATGGAGGTGCAAAAGGACTGAACATCCATGGTAAAGATGCGCCAATGGGGACCTGGATGCAAAGTAATTGAAGTGTTGAAGTGAGTGTGAAATGTCCTGGATGAAGGTCGGAAGGGACTGGACAAGGGGGGATAGGATGGAATCAAGGGGTTTAGAGATGAGATCTGTGGGGTAGAAGCAGGCAGAATCAATGGGTCTGTTATGGCAGTCCTGTTTGTGAATTTTTGGACGGGATAGAAGCTGACAGTGCGGGGCTGAGGAACAATAATGTTGGATTATATTGGCTGTTTTCCCGAGACAGCGAGGAGAGTAGATGGGGGGGGGGGGGGGGGGGATATTTGCCTTAAAAATATCCAGACTTGGCCTCCATAGCCCTCTGTGGCAATGTGTTCCACAGATTAACCATTCTCTGACTAAAGAAGTTCCTCCTAACCTTTCAAAAGGAGCACTCGTTAATTCTGAGGCTATGACCTCTGGTCCTAGACACTCGCACCAGTGGAAACATCCTTTCCACATCCACTCTATCTATGCCTTTCATTATTTTGTAAGTTTCAATGAGGTCCCCCACTCAACCTCATAAACTCCAGCGAGTAGAGGCCCAGTGCTGTCAAGTGTTCATCATATGCTAACTCACCCATTCCTGCAATCATTCGTGTAAATTGATTCTTCAATTAAGCCACTTGGGTCAGTTTTCAATGTTAGGGACACTGTATAAGTCTGTGATTGCTCATTGGAAAAACAATGTGCCTTCATGTGAAAGATAAAAGAGCTGTGTTGATACATTAGTCTAACATGGTTCTCAGAATTGTGACACTTCAAGCACAATGAATTTCTTTGAAGTGTGGCCACAGTTGTCATGTATGCAAATACAGCAAACATTTTGTGCAAAATAAGAGCTTGGACCATGATGGCAGATGAGATTTATGAAGCTTTGAGAAGCAACTGTAAAATTCAGTACACATACGCACTTCACAGAAGAGGAAATCTGATTTATTTTCTGCAGTTAGCTTTTTTAGTGTTTGTACAGAATAAAATACAATTTAGGCAAAAACACAAAGTGGTGGAGGAACTCAGAGGGCCAGGCAGCATTAAGCTCCTTTAGAGGAGTTGAATGCTTTTAACTGCGAGGATAACAATTAAGAGCTGAAACTTTATGCTCAAAAATTGAAATTATGTTTTCCAAAACATAATGTTTTTTTTAGCATCAGTTGCCCAGGAAACAAAGTATTTAATATTCACTAAGAAAGACATTTTAAAATTGTTCATGATTTTGCCACAGAATAAAAATAATAAAATACTGTAGCACCGCTGATCACAATGATACTTTATTCACAGTTGCATTTTTCGATGCAACTCTGAATCACAAACATGTCAATGAACCAGCCATTTCTCGCTCATTGACAGTATTATGCCAATTACTACAGCACAGGTTGGATTAGTTTATGTTTGTCATCAAACACACCTTTTGAGATAAATATCAGATAAATCTCGATACAAATTTTTAGCTTTAAGGTAAAAAAGAGGCTGTCATTTCATTCTGACTCGGCTAATAAAAAATTATGAATTAAGAATAAGAAATTAACTTTTTACCATACGATGTGCAATAAGAACTAGCGATAATCTCAACTTCACTGCAATACAACGATGTCGATTGGCGTACTAAATTAGCTGCAAATTTCTGAACAATAAATCTTGTTTTGAAAAAAGAGTTCCTTCATATTATAATTAGATTAAAAAAAAAAATAATTTCATATATGGGATAGAAAAACGTAATCTCAAAAACTGTGTCTCTCCAACTGCTTTTTCATTGAGTTTGCGTAGAAACCTGTGAGAATCAAAAATGAATGGGGCATTGAGATCTAATGCAAGATTGAGGAACAGTAAGTCATCTTCTATCTGGGCATGTTGCAGGCTTCTGGACTCAATGTTGAATCAGAGTCATTGAGCTAGAGTCATAGAGCACAACTCGTCCATGCCAAGTAAGCTGCCTAATCAAGCAACACTCACTCGCCTTTGCTTGTCCCATATCCCCCCAAACCTTTCCTATCCATGTACCTGTGCCAGTATCTGTCTTTCCACTGACTGGTTAGCATGCAATAAAAGCTTTTCACTGTACCTCGGTACACGTGACAATAAACTAAACTAATTATGTGTAGGAAGGAACTGCAGATGCGGTTTATATCGAAGATAGACACAAAATGTTGGAGTAACTCAGCGGGCCAGGCAGCATCTATGGAGAGAAGGAATGTGTGACGTTTCAGGTCTCAACAGCATTCTGTGTTGATCTTCCCATCCAGGGAACCATTTGCAGATATTTTTCTGGACCCACTCTCATTATCTTAACATCAGATTTCATTATTTCCCCTGGAGTTGAATCTTTTGAAAATAAGAATGGTTATAGTGCTCAACCAACAATGATTCTAAAAGGACCACAATAATATGAGATTAACTGTACCCAGTCATTTCAAATCATAATTTTGCCCTGGATGTACAAGCACTCCCAATGGATGGACTGCTTGTTCTTTAGTATAAGCCACAACAGTGTCAGGAGGTGAAGCTTTCATACTGATGTTGAATGGAGTAAAGTGACAAGGTAATGTGAATTGAAGGCACACTCATAGTTTAGTTACCTATAGGCAAAATCAGTAACTTTAGGAGGTAAGGGAAATGACTGAGAGATGGAACGAAAGGATGACAATCCAGGATCAAAAGCATGAAAGGATAACCGGAACAAGGGGGAGAAAAGAGATAGAGGAATGGATAGAAACAAAATATAAGAAAGAAGAAAGAAAAGAAGCAACGTCATTAAAACCAAGGAAAAGAAAAATAATGAGTTGGAGAAATAGGTAAAGAGAGGCAGATGATATAGAGGAAAATAAATCAAGTCAGATAGGAGGGGAATGACAGGCACCTGGGATGAAGCGGGGATTTGTGAATGACGGAAGGTTGACAGAATATGGTTTGTGCACGCATCAAGAAATGAGAGCTGCAAATTGTCAACATTCCATGTTCAATAATCCATTTTAAAGTTGGTGCTTCAATTTCCTCATGAGATTGGAATCTCACTCAAGCAAAGCCAAGAAATTTAGTAATAGATTAATGACAAATGGATTCAGTGAACCAAAGGGTTCCATCCTGTTGACAAAGCACATTACAGCATAAGCTTGCAATGTGCAGGGAGCTTCAACTTTCTCAGATTCAATCTGGGGGTAAAGATGCTCAGCAGAATGGAGCTAAGTACACAGGCTCTACAAGGTGCAAGAGAATAGCCATGAGTTTTCTAATTCATCTAAATTCAGACTCTATGAATGCTTTCCTCCTAATCACTTTACTGAGAAGCTACGAGAACTTTCATGACTATGGCAGGCACTTGTACACATCAAATTATTTTTATTTTGCAGGTGAAAATATAGTTCAGTACAGAAAGAAAAAAGTGTGTAAAATATGGCAAAGGAAATGTACTTAAATTCATGGAATATTTTATGTAGAAATGGAACTGAGCTCCCCCTCTGTGTGTTCCATGACAGTTCCAAGCTTACAGCAGTTATGGAAGCATACTGGCTTTGTAATCAGAGGCATTCAACATAACAGCATGGAACTCATGCTACACTTTTACAAAATTCTTACCTGTGAGCAATTCTGGCTATCATATTTTAGCAAACATGCCAAGTCCCTAGAGAGAATCTAGGTGAGATTTACTAGAATTGGAGACCATTAAAAACGACTGAATAGGATAACTCAGTAGTCCTCTTCGAAAGGCAGTGGATGTTCTTAAGATGTTCAAAACATTGAATTTTTTTTGGTAAGTAATTAAAGAGAAATAGTTTTCAGCAGCAGAAAATTCTTCAGGAACAGAATAAGACTTGCGATAATCGATAAAAGGTTGAGAGATAGCGTGGTGTGTAGTGAGGATTTACAATGGTTTGCCTTCAACGATGCTGAAAGTAGATTCAATGACAACTTGCAAAAGACAGCTGGATAATGACAATTTCATGGGACCTTCAGAAATGATTGGGAAATTGAATAAATTGGATTGGTCTTTGAAAGAAACATGATGCGCCAAGCGGCCCTTTTCTTTGTTATATTATACTTTGTTAATTTTAATTTCTTCATTGATGAAATATGCAGTGAATTCAGTTCACGCTTGGGAGAATGACTCATCCTACAAATGAGTATTATCGACTCCAGCACTTTCAGTATGCAGCAGGAAAGGAATATCACATCATTGAGATTTTAATTACAAAAACAGAAAACTCTGGAAATATTCAGCAGATATATACATTTTATAATTATACATGGGATTTATATGTTGCTCACATTGCCAGTGTTTATCATTCATATCTAACTGCCCCTGTAATGAGGGGGGTTCAATGGTGCTTCATTGTTACACGTGCCTAGGTACATGTAACAATGTACCTAGGTACAGTGAAATTCACCCATTCTGTAAAATGTTGCTTTACATAAGCACAAGCATACCCAAGTACAAGAGTTTATGAATAGTAGATTAGTGGTTAACAGTTAGTCACATTGGTGGGTCAGGAGTCACATATAATCCAGACCTATTAACGGCAGCAGATTTCCTTCTGAAAGGATTTTGATCAACCAGAAGAATCTGAATGACAATCCAGTAGTTTCACGGTCACCATTGGCAGGGCAAGCTTTTAGCTCCTAATTCATTTAATTATATGAACTTAAGTCCCCCAGCTGTCATGGTGGAATTCAAATAATGCCATTTCTTGATCCATGGCCCAGACCTGTTAACTCTTTTACCATCCTCCAATGCTGCCTGACATGCTGAATGCTTCCAGCAATCTCTGTTTTTATTTCAGTTTTCCAGCTTCTGCAGTTGTTTGCTTTACCTTCAGTTGCATTTTGTCCTTTGCCATACGATGACAGATTTTAAAAAATGCACGTTCATCTATAATTCAAGAAATAAAACTGCAGAACCCGAATGAAAGACACAAAGTGGTGGGGTAACTCAACAGGTCAGGCAGCATACCTGGAGAACATGAATAGGCTGATGTTTCGGGTGGGGACTCTTCCTTAGACTGATGAAATTATCAGACTGATCTTCTCTCACACAGAACATAAATGTTTTCCAGGGAAGCTGTCTGACCCTCTGGATTACTCCAACACGTTGTGTCTTTTTAAGTACACCAGCATCTGCAGTTCTTTGTGTCTCCAATTGTTTAAATTAGTTTTGTACTTAGGCTCAAACAAATAATGCTTACCTATGTTTAGGTTGTTGATGAACCAGCTGAAGAGGTTGGCCTGGGACATTGCCTTCTTGAGCAGCAATTCTCTAAGGATAAATGCTGCAATACCTGTTCTGAGCTGTCATGGAGGTGGAACTGGGCTGTTGATTAATTTCAATGCCAGAGCACCATTCTCCTGAAAGGAATATCCAGATTTAAATCACAGTTCACATGGAGGAACAATGCAACCTACAGTATCTGCCTGCTGAAGAAAGAGTAATGAAAGGTCAACCTCACACTGTACAGAGCACTGTGGTTGTGAAGGAATAATCTGCATTGGATAGTCCTAGGTTAAGTGAAGAAATATCTCCACTGTACTAAATTTACTCGATGTTGAGGTCAATATTCCAGTTTACTGTTTGAAATAGAAACCATTAATTTTATTTGTACCAATGGGATGGCATAAAGTTGTAATAACAATAAATGCATTCATTAAAATGTGAACTGAGTGAACCAAATGAATTAGCTTCAGCATTTCACTAAAATTGACGATTTAGTTTGATTAATATAGGATTATTCTCTGGAAAAAACGCCGCAACCTACTTGAGAGCACGAGTACGCGGAGACCACTCACGAGCATGAGGAAGAGTTACGAAGACCTCCTACGACCTCGTGGCGACCATGCTGCGAGTATGAGTCAAGGCCAAACTCGGCAGAGGTCGCCAATTAGGTCGTGAAAGTGGGACGGGGCTTTAGGATGAGCTGGTGGCTGTACATATTCTCAGGACGTTCTTTCGGAGTCATTAAAATGATGAATATCGGACTTTAACAAAGCTGTTCGATTTGCTTGTATAATTTTTACCTTGTAGGCTTGATAACTGCCACTGAATTAGCTGACTTACCTCACCTCCTTTAATCTCAGGGAAAACTGCTATCAAAATAGCACTTGTCTATATGTATTCGATTGTTGCCAGTTTAGCATCATAATATCTATAATATATTTCCTTTTGGAAATGCAATTTCTGATGTTATTAACTTTTCTACATCTACTAGAGTATTAAAAAAATTATAGCAAAGCTAAGAACTAAAGATAAAGAACAAGGATCAATTTTCAGATCACATTTAACACATTTCTGGATATAGCCTTACAATCTTTTGCTTTATTGCTAAATCCTCATTTTATAAAATCACTCCATGTATTTAAGGGTGCATAAAAGAAAAATGTAATAAATGTTTCACACTTAAGCTAACAGTGATCAATTCAATTTATGAAATATGAATGAGTCATTCCAGTCATTTCACTTCAATTCTCGTGCTCTATTGGTTATAGATTAAAACAAATTAAATATTTATCAAGAGTGTAACTCGGTATCTTAAACGCAGGGAAAATATTTCTTTTCAGAGACTTAGTGAACCTCATTTTCAAAAGCACATTTTTTTCAAATTTTTCATATCACAGCCATCAAAGGACTGGCTATCTCAATAATTCCAACACGAGACAAGCCCATAAATACAGTAACATTTTTACTCCTTATTATTCATTAACCAGTTCCTATATTCCAAATGTGTAGGATGGAACTGCAGATGCTGGTTTACACCGAAGATAGTCACAAAATGCTGGAGTAACTCAGTGGGTTAGGTAGCATCTCTGCAGGGAAGGAATGGGTGATGTTTTGGATCGAGACCCTTCTTCAGACATAATTTCTGATTTCATTAACTTCTCTTCATCTATAAGATAATTTAAAATATAATTATAGCAAAGCTAAGAACTAAAGATAAAGAACGTAACAATTTGCGATCCCAATTAATGCATTTCTGTATTATGCTGGATAATAAAAATGCTGGAGTAACTCAGCAGTTCCGGCAGCATCTCTGGAGAAAAGTAACCTTTCGGGTTGGGACCGTTCTTTAGACTCACTTAATTCCCTATTCCAAGATTGTTTGCATCCTACTGATGGGAACATATTTACTGACATCCATCATGATATCTGCACTTAATACTCTGAGATTGCACAATGTTTCATGCTTTGAAGAGGGCCACAAGATGGCGCACTAACTTCATTATAATGCATACTGAAGTCAAACTATCAGATGATTTCTTAATCATGACACTATTCTCTTATCCCTATTTTTACATTTTTACAGAAGGCACAATCCGCTATTCGCATTTAGGTGGAAACGTGAGGGTTTTAGTTTGCCGAATATACTGGAAGAGTAAAAAAGGGCCAGGAAATTTTGAGGCCGAGAAAGAATACCATATTCATCTGCAGTGTTTGTGAGTGACAAAGGTTTGAAATATTAAGTTACATTAGTTAAATACCCCTGCAGCTTTGGCTACTGAATATTAAACTTGTGAGCCAATAGAGTATATTTCTACACAGAAACAGCCAGTTGTCTGTGAACCAATTTTCCCACTACCAAATGAATATTGAGGACTATTTACAAGAGGTTTATGAGATTAATTGCTCTTAAGACAATTATCTTGGCATTTTATTTTAAGTACAGGGTCTCCCTTTTCTCGAAATATAGGTGAGTCAGTGACCCTTGACTGATGCATTTTCATAGAGAGTGTCTCCAGCATCTGCAGAAAAGAAGTAATTCACTGGTTCTTCAATTATTGGAGGAAGGTGACCGGATCAGAGTGCCACAAATCTGTATGGAAGTTAAATTGCAAATATGCCTCCACACCCCACTGACTGACTCTCTTGAAATTGAGCAAAGGTTAATAATAGAATCTTTATATTTCTTAACAGCTACCCCCCCCCCCCCAACTGACCCTGATCTCTCCATGCTAATGTTATTTCGTCTGAACAAATCAAATAGGACCTTTTCCTAATGAAAACCTAGAAATCTAAAATTGTGGAAATTCCCCCTTGAGTTTATTTCCTGGTCAACCTTACTCCTCCCATTGAAATTGTTTCAAGTATACTTATCCCTGTTGATTAACGTGCATTCAAACAGCATCTTCATTCAACACAGCAATGTCCCAGATAAAACAATGTAGTTTAGTGATTCTGGTTCAAAGCTAAATATTGGCAAGGATTAGATAGGTTTGTGACATCACCACCACCCTTCCAAGATCATTCTTTCTCTGTGGGAACTATTTTCCAGCGTCTTGCTCCTCTCTGCCTCTGCATTCTGAGCCTGTTTGACCTATTGGACTTGGTATTGACGCCACTTTGCACAGGCACTGAGATCAATAAAGCTGATCAACAAAGCTGATGTTGGTTGGATGGTATCAGCCTTTAAAGTTGAAATGTATGGAAATAAGTTCTTGAACAAATTGCCTGAAATGCTTGTTGGGACAAAATGAACACTTAGGCAAGGATATTGTCTGATTCACCTCAATGTCCTCAACTGTGGACATTGGGCTTTGTCTATAGAACTGACTTGTTATCATGCTGAAAACTACATTCTGCACTCTACATCTTCCCCATTGCTCGATCTATTGTACTTGAGTTTGGCTTGATTATATTTATATATAGTATATCGGATCTTGTTTGGATAGCACGCAAAACAAAGCTTTTCACCGTAACCTCGGTACACGTGACAATAATAAACCTAAACCTAATAGTTATAAGTAGCTCGTGATGAATACTTATAAAACTAACTCCTGGACCACACAACCACTATCTTCTCTTTCTGCTCTTCGACTGGTGTTGCACCATGTTCACTGTTCCCTCCATTTCGGAATAACGCAGTGGGACCATACAGAAGCTCCATAAAACCTAATTCAAACAGCCATATTGTTGTCCAAAGACATAACAGCTACAGTTGAGATATAAATTTGCAATATTCTGCAGTACAGCATTTATTAGTGGGGCTACATGCCTTGTTTACAGATCTTCCAACAGCCATTGAATAGGGTGGCACGGTGGCGCAGTGGTAGGGTTGCTGTCTTACAGCTTCGGTGACCCGGAATTGTCTGTACAGAGTTTGTACGTTCTCCACTTGATCTACATGGGTTTTCTTCAAGATCTTCGGTTTCCTCCCACACTCCACAAATACGTACAGGTTTGTAGGTTAATTGGTTTGGCAAAACTGTAAATTGTCCCTAGTGTGTGTAGGATAGTGTTAATGTGTGGGGATCGCTGGTTGGTGCAGACTCAGTGGGCCGAAGGGCCCGTTTCCACGCTGTTATGAACTATTGATTTCTTTATTTTGCAGGGCTGTGAGGAATTGATTTCCTTTCAAACTAAAATTCTATTTATAAATATTAATTAAGAGATTTTGGGAAAAGCAAGAATATGGTGATTAAAGGTGGAATAGGTTTCAGGGACTAAATGCCCTACTCCTAGTCTAATTTCTTGCATTCTCATTTCAGATCTACATCCACAGTATTTTTATGAAACTTTGACATTTGTAAACACATTACAGTCTGTGAGTATGTTTTCTGCTCTGATCAAATTTCAACATGTATTGAATTTGGCTGGAAAGCAATTTGGGGCCCCGATAGGGACATATAGGGAGCAATATGCATAACCATCTGCTTTTAATATGAAAAATCTTGCTTCTACTGACTCTGGACAACCAATGACATAAAATTAACGATAGCTATTTTGAATTGGGATGAAAAGGACCACCATGTGAATTTGCAGAATTTATTGCCAGACAGCTGTGGAGGCTAGGTCATTGGATATTTTTAAGGCAGAAATTGACAAATTCTTGATCAGAAAGGGTGTCAAAGGTTATAGGGAAATGGCAGGAGAATGGGGTTGAGAGAGATAGATCAGCTGTGATTGAATTGCAGAGTAGACTTGATGGCCTAATTCTGCGCCTAGAACTTATGAACCTAGTCAAATAATTCCCAAGTAACGATATAGTAAAAGGCTGGAAATAGTAGTTTTTGGGACTGACAACAATTAATTGCTCGTTGGGGAATTTTTCATTTGGTTTACCAGAGCAAATCGGTTTTAAACAATAGGACAACAAGGTGTGTTGGTCCTTGGGTAAGACTGATCTTGGAGACTTACTTACAAATCAAACCCAATTTTATCATAACTCACAGTTTTCGATGACACAATGAATGGCCTGGATAGAGCGGATGTGGAGAGGATGTTTTCAATAATGGGAGAGTCTAGAACCAGAGGCCATAACCTCTGAATTAAAGGATGTTCCTTTAGAAAGATGAGGAGGAATTTATTTAGTGGGTGGTGAATCTGTGGATTTCATTGCCACGGATGGCTGTGGAGGTGAAGCCAATGGATAGTTTCAAGCCAGAGATTGATTGGTCTGAAGAAGGATCTCGACCCGAAAGGTCAAACATTCCTTCTCTCCAGAGATGCCGCCGTCTCGCTGAGTTACTCCAGCTATTTGTGTCTCTCTTTGGTTTAAACCAGCATCTGCAGTTCCTTCTTACACATTGATAGCTTCTTGTTTAGTGTGGGTGTCAGGGGTTATGGGGAGAGGGCAAGAGAATGGGGTTGAGAGGGAGAGATAGATCAGCCATATATACAAAATAAATATACAAAAACTGTTTATGGAAAGACAGGGTGGGCATAATTTGAGAGGGGAACATAATTTAAAAAAACTCAATGTCAGAACAACTCTTAAAAGTATGTGCATAGCAATATGTGGTGTGAATTTGTGGAATGGTCTGGAACAGGAGATAAAACTTAGCACAAGCATAATTCAATTTAAAAGATGTACAAAAACACTTGTTTAAAAGGATATTGGGATGAGGATAGGTGATTGTGATATTTGTTATACTGATTGTATTGGGAAGGGTGATTATAGAGTGATGGGTTGTAAATATGACTAAGATACTGTATAGTATATGCGGGTTTTTTCTTTTTGTTTTCTTTTTTTCTTTTTTTGTATGGCTTTGTAAATATTTGATTAGTGTTCAAATGTAAATAATTTGGTGTACATATAGTGGCTGGTGTACATATAGCTGCTAAATTTGTATAAGATAATTACAAGCAGTTGAATAAGGGGAGGGAATTAATAAGCTTTGGCTTCTTCCTGCTCCTTTTCGGACATATGATTTCATTTATTTATAGATATTGTTAATGACATTTTATAAATATTTTTGTTTTGTTTTTTGTATGCTGTTTCACACTTGCTTTTTGTTCTTTTATTCTGTTCGAAATAAATAATAAAATAAATAAATAAATAAATAAGCCATGATGATAGAATGGCGGAGTAGACTCGATGGGCTGAATGGCCTTATTTCTGCCCCTATAACTTATGAACAATTTCTACAAATGGGCCAGAAGCTGCATGCTGTGATCCTTCAGCACCATAAATAAGGAAAAGCGCAGCTGTCATTGAAAGTTGAGCTTACTCTTCATGTCGTCCTTCGTGTCCGTTCCACGACGGGCGCCTCCCGCTCTCGGCGGCGCAGGCGCACTGAAGAGATCGAGGCGAGGAGAGGCGGTTGGGGCGGTTGGCGCGGCCGGCAGCCGGCAGCTGCGCATGAGCAGTGAGGAGCACGGGGCGGCCGGCAGCCGGCAGCAGCGCATGAGCAGTGAGGAGCACGGGGCGGCCGGCAGCGGCGCATGCGCAGTGCGCAGTCCCGGCCCGGGATTCTCCTCAGTGCGTGGGCGGGACGAGCGGCGCAGGCGCAGTGAGCGGTTGCGCCGTCCGGCCGTCCGTCCCCCGCGCATGCGCAGGGGCCAGCGGTCAGGCAGCGGCCGAGCGGAGAGGACGAGCGCGCCCTCGGGAGCGGGAATGGGGCCGGGCAGCGGCCTCTGGTACCGGCACCGAGCAGCGCCGCCTCCCCACAGCCGCACTACCCCTCCGCGCTGCAGATAACAGCGGAACGGCGCCGGTCGGGCCGCTACCGAGAGTTGAGGTGAGAGAAGGCAGGAGCGGGGAAGCAACGGGCCGCCCGGGGGCAGGGTGGGTGGGCGAGGGATGCGTGTGTGGACCCGCGCGTCAAACCCCCACCACACACACACTCACTCACTCTCTCACACACACACACTCGCCTACACACACACCCCGCCTGCACACACACCGCCTGCACACACACACACCCCCACCCCGCCTGCACACACACACCAACACACAGACACACACACACCCTCACCCCGCCTACACACACCACCACGCACACACTCTCTCACACACACACGGCACACACACATACACACACCCACCCCGCCTGCACACACGCACTCACACTTACGCTCTCACACGCACCCCCCACATACACACTCTCACATACACACCCCCACCCTGCACACACAAGCATGCACACACTCACACACCCCACACTCACACAAACACAACCTCACCCCACCAGCACACACAACCACATACACACACACCTCCTACCCTATCCACAGACACACATCCCCCACCCGTAAATACCCCACCCTCATACATGGGTATACACATCCACACCCCACACACATGCACCCACCCCACTTACCCCATCAACACATCCCCACCCACAAATGCACACACCACATCCCCCCACGCGACAGACCCCTGCGACACCCCAGCCCTGTCACCTGCCCTCCAGCACCCTCTCTGCACATCAAACCATCAACACAACATCCTTCCTGCACACTCAACAACCTCCCTGCACACTCAACAACCTCTTGCACCTATCACAGAACAACCCACCCTCTACGCAACAACACTGCACCTTCCCTGTACATCAACACATCCGCACCCATCCTTCTTATGGAGTCTACTCTCTGGCATCATCCACCAGACATCAGACATTAATACTTTATGCATGCCCCCTTGCAGTCTGCTGGCATCTTCCTCCTCAACATCCCCTCTGACGGTTGGTTTCCATGATGCAACTATTGGGTCCATTTGCTCCCACTCCATTCCCTCACTTTCCCCATATCTACCGTTCATCTGGCGTGTGTGTACGGTGGCATAAGGGCAGGAATATTCATGAGTTTTCTTGGGGTCGTATATTGACTTGTGAAATCTGCCATTCATATGTTGTATATCTTTGTGTAAGGGAGTAATTACGTTGTGATTGAGAACCTGACTGAAATGTATTTGTTTAACAAAACATAAGCTTGTTTGTGGAATTGTGTAGTTGTACACGAATCTGACTTGGAAACAGGACTTTCTTTTTACAAGAATGTCTGTGATTTGCCTCCATGGGTGCCTGACTTTTATTTATGTGTAACTTTCTGCATGAGAATGGTGTACATTTTGACATTGCAGGAACTGTCTCCATCTATATCAGTGTATAGCTCAATGAAAGTTTGTCTGCAGATTAGAACAATGTAATGGTCATTCTGACAGAGTGCTTTCAATTTATGAGCATAAAACAAATTTATAGTTATATAAATGTATGTTTGGCTTTGCTTATTTCCATGTCTGAGGATGAGACCGCTTTTACCTATTGGTACAGCAATACACCTTGTTTGAGAGATCCCGAGTGAGAATAAAATGCACCATGCTTACAATTTACCTGAAAGTGATATGTGCTGGCTTTGAAATTTTGAATAAGCATTTGAGATTACAGAAGTGCATATTTTCTAATGAGAATTATATATTTAATCTGTTAGTACCACTGTCAATGTTTATGGGTGATTCTGTGCTTAGGCCTCCGTGAAGCAATGCACTTGGCTACACTTGACTGAACCTGCCAGGCTACTTTGCACTGGCTATGTAATTGTATGTAACTGTGCCAGGATCTGTCCATTTCCTTATGTATGAGAAGGCTTGTGCGTGAGTTCAGGAGCTATGCAATATCCACCATTTGTATAAAAAGATGATCTAACTCTTTGTAAATCTATGTGAACATATCCAGTTGATTTTTATATGTCTGGCTCTGCATAACCATATATGAGCACAGTGATATTGCGGCTTTGTTTGGATGTTAATGTGAGAATGATTATTTGGATGAAAGAAATATTCTTTGCATGTACGTTGTGTATCTTTCTGTTTGAATGCTTTTATGTACAAAGGCGAGGCTGCAGCTGCAAGCGAGAATGAAAGAGGATGATATTTCATTTATGGCTACCTGTGAGACATTGAAGAAAGCAAGGTGTTTTCCTGTCAATATGTAGATGCAAATAAATCTAAAGTATTAATTAATGCATTTGTACATTACAAGTAATTGATATTTTGTTGTTCAGATCTCATTGTTTTTAAAAAAGCGCACAATTTTACATCCTACGATAATTTACAAGGCGTCAATTTAAATGATGGATTGAGTGAACAGCCTATTCCTTGGCATTGAGTTTAAAGGATGATTTAGTTGGGTTGTATCAAGTCATAAAATCGAGTAGGTAGATGGTTCTTGAGCTGGAACTGAAATTATTTACAACAACTAGAATGACATTTAGTTACTGTCAATTCTGTTAACCTGTTAGTAACAGATCTGGTGAAAATCTGGAAGAATGTAGTGGAAGATTCTGAATGTGGAATCAAAGTGGTTAAAAGTGTGGATCTTTTGGAGTTGAGAGGGAATTGAAGAAATGTGAAGACAAATATATATTTTCCTGTTGGTGGACACTTATTTTTTAGATTCTCTTCCCTCAGTTTATGAATTAATATAAAAAATAGGGGCTGTAAACCACTTTCACAAACTGTGGCATTTAAGAAATATAGCTTAAGAGTATATCTAACTAATGAGTAACATTTCCCAAAAGCAGCAGTGTAAATCAGAACTTTATATATTTCAAATATATACTTTATACTATATACAATTGGTACTCATCTTTCTCGACACTCACTATGCCAATGGTTCAGTGCATTCTCCTACGGTGCACCAGAGCCTCGCATGTTTTCTTTGTAAATATTGCACCATTGAAACATTTGAGAAGCTGTTACACAGGGCTCAGTCCCTCAATGTCCAGGACTGGCAAGAGGCTTTTCATTCATCCTTTTCAATGGAACCTTTATAACTGCACCAAGTTTTGCTGTGTTCTTCAGTACATATTCCTGCACTTTAGAGTGGTCCAGTTCACACTATTTGCACGTGGACATTCCCTTTTACCCAAAGACCGACAGTTTTGTTAGACCAACGGTGTCTTATGTCAAGTAAATTATCTAACAGCAGTAGTTGATGTTTGTCTCCGGATATGAGCTCACAGAGTCCCCTGTTACACAATTGCTCAGAGTGAATCTTGATGAGGACCATTCAATCCTTATCCAGAGCTTGGCAAATGCACAGTGCAAACAGATCCATACTATAGCCATTTCAAGGACAGCTTATAACGGGAGTTACCTCACTTATAGCCAAGTGATATCTTGGTGCTTGTCTGTGTGTGAGGCATTCTGCCAAATGACGGGCAGTCTGCTTGGGCAACCATCCTTCAAGGTCCTGGTTGTGTTTCTACATTTCATGCTGAGTGCTGCCTGATAGACTTGTGAAGAAGAGATGTTTTTCTGCAGAAACTTTCCTATGAAGGACAAGTAGTGTGGCGAGGTCCAGGCGCTTTATGTAGCAGAGGCCCATCCTTTACAACAGGGACCGGTAGAACCTCCACACATGGTGATGTTTGGTGTTTTTGTACTTGACTGCACAGTTTGATACAGCAACTATTAAAGGTGGCCATCAGGAGAAGGGCAATGTTGAATATATATTCCCTTTTTCTGTGGAGAACTTGAACATTGAATGGATATGATCCATTCCGAATCTTGAGGTGAAACAGAAGATGGCTCAGGTGATTGCGACTGAGCAGGAATGGTGTATGGGCCACATTTCTGCCACATACTGCAATATCAAAAGCAGCTCTTGCATGATGACTAGATTTTTGCTCGCCATCAAGAAAAAGAACTGCTCCCACATTCCCAGTTTCCGTTTCACCTTGGCTACCTAGCCCAGTCAATTCTTGGCATTTCATGGCTTCCCTGAACCAGATTCGCCATACCTTCAGATTGTCTAACGTAATGTTGGATGGTACAGATAATCAGTCAGACTATTTATTCAAATGTTCGACTTCACTCTCACTGAGATTGACCCTGGCCCTTGAGGAGAGTCAGAGTAGTCACAGCCGTTGGTCTGGCTGAACTGATAGAGCGTTTGTGCAGAAAATGGTAATGTTGTTTATGTATAGGGAGGATTTGATGTGAGTGCCCTACTGCCTGACATTCTCACCCCTATTGTACCCATGGGCTTCGACATAGATTCAGCAAGAGGCTTGATACAACATGCAAGCAAGACAGAGAAGAGTATACAGCTTACATGACTAATTTGATTGGGACGATTTCTGTTTTCTAGTTAATTTGAATTGCGCAATTGATGTCTGTGGCGAGAAGTTGTATATTATTCCTGCTTCCTTCTCCAAAAGCCCATTTTGGATAGCTCATTCATGTTCAATAGTGTACCGAAAGCTTTCTCCTGCTGCAACCTGACCATGCATGTGTTCATTCTCTTGTCCAGCACATGGTGCCTCAGAGCAGTGCACTGCTGTCAGAGATTTTACGCTTGGTATGGCAATCCATCTGACTTAATTGATGACGACTTTGGACCGCATCTTGTAATTCACATTCATCAGTGATATGGGCCAACAATTTCTGATGTCCTCCATTTCCCCTTGCTGTTTATAGATGAGGGTGATGTTGTTGTTCCTCATGGATTCTGATATGATGCCTGCTAAAAGCATAGTGTTGTACATTGGCAGCATGTCCAGGCCCGTCCAGTTCCCCAGAGCCAAATTCTCCCAGGAGATTTACTGCATTAAAGAAAGAAACTGAAACCATTGAAAGTACTCAGCATATCTGGTGGTATCTGTGGAAAGAAAAACAGAGTTAACGTTTCACATTGATGACTCCTTGTCAGAATTGGGAAAGATAGAAAAGAAGCCTGATAAGCTGCTAAAAGGGTGAATGTCTTTGACTGAGTAAAACTGGGATAATCATGGGGTTAGTGGTTATCTGGTGAATGAGTGAATGGGAGCAATTAAAGAGTGCAAACATAGACAAAAGAATGCAGGAGTTATGAAATGCAGAGTAGGAAGATGTGCCCAGTAGATCAGGGCGAGAATGTCTTCACTTCAAAAAGGAAATATAAGATTGAAAACAAAACAACCAAGCTGAGCCAATATTTTAGTTGGATGTCGGAAGTTGTTAGATATTGAGTCCAGCATTTAAGCATTTGCACTGCAATCAAGGTCATACGCACACATTTAATATGTCAGAGTGCTCAGTATGAGAAATGTGAAAGATTTTGCTGGAGGGGTCATTAATGACTAGGATACGGGAATAGTCAATTCCCTCTGGTTTGCATTGAAATAATGCCATGGATATTTTATTCGTCTACACTGGAGTGCAGACGGGATTTTGGTTTAACTACTTGTTTTTTGGCTACGTGTATTTTGCTTAGTACTCCACTGAAGAGAGTGTGTCAAGTTACTTCAGCTTCACATCTGCAGGAAAGTATGACCACCGTCTGTTTATTCACATCCTATCTATCACATTGTCACTTATGAAAGGGCTTGGGAACGGGACATTCACCAGTCAGCTTTGGGAAGTGAGGCTGAATTTTCATCTCATCGTTGTTGGATGTTTGTCCTCTGATTTCAAATCATTTGGATCGCAGTGATTCATTTGACTTCTCAGTAACGGGAGAATAGAGAATTTTGAAGCAACCACAAAATCCCGGTATATTTTATGATCTTGTAGCTGTATAAATTATTTTGTAATACAACCTGACAAAAACTAACTGCAGGCACTCCTCGACTTATGTAATAGGCAAGTTACATAAACTTGCACTGAGTAAACAATTCACAATAGCTAGTTCTGTTTCCTGAATGACCTGTGGTGTTGCAAAAGGAGGATGGTGAGGGCTTCCAGTCTGCTTCATAGATATAAAAGCATTGGCTGAGCTCGCTTCTCTTCTAGTTTTGGCCACTGTTGGTGCAACACTGGGATGGATGGTGAATAAGGCGGTGGAGAGCAACCCACGGCTGAGTTGCCGACCTCTTCTGCCCCTGCTTCAAAACTAGCTCACTGACCAGCTGACACGGCTGTTGTAGCTCACGTTGCACCCCTGGCAGACAGTGCATGATTCAGGCCCTCAAGTCCAGCAACATCCTCTTAAATGTTCCCTGCACTCTTTCCAGTTTACCCCATCCTTGCTATAAACGGACCAAAACTAAACACAATACTCCAAATGCGGCCTCGCCAATGACTTGTACAACTGCAGCATAACATCCTTACTTCTATGTGTAAGAAAGAACTGCAGATGCTGATTTAAATTGAAGATAGACACAAAATGTTGGAGTAACTCAGCAGGACAGGCAGCATCTCTGGAGAGAAGGAATGGGTGACGTTTCGGGTCGAGACCCTTCTGTGCTCATTACCCTGACTTATGAAGGCCAATGTATTGAAAGCCTTCTTGACCACCCTATATTGTGACGCTACTTTCAGGGAATTGTGCACCTGCGCTCATAGAACTCTGCTCTACAACACTCTCCAAGGCACTGCCAATCACCGTGCAGGTCCTGCCCTGGTTTAACTTGCTAAAATGCACCACCTTGCATTTAACTCCTTTATCCATTCCTCAGCCTACTTGCCCAATGGATCACAGTCCTGCTGTAATTTTTGATAATCATCTTTGTCATCTATGATGGTGGAGGCAGATTCAATTGCACTATAGACTGGTGGTTGGATGGGAAAGGTGTGGAGTGATATGAGCATAAAGCAGTCAAATGGGATGAATGAATGGCGGCACCATAGTTGGAGTTAACATGGTTGGAGAGGACCTTTTCCTGTGCTGTGTGTTTCTGTGATTCAGTGATTCCATTATTTATGTCAAAAATTTAAAGAAGGTTAAAGTTAGCAAGATGCCGTTTTATATACATTTACATGCTATCAAATACAGATTCTACATCCTTTTGATATTCTCACAGTAAATATTGATTTTTTTAAATATTACTAAAATACACAGAGCTGCATCTACATCATGGTTTGACATTTAGCTGGAATTTTATCCTTTGGCATGATATCAATGCACTTTGCTTAAATGTGGAACAGATGAAATCTATGTTCAGTAAATGTTTTGCAAAGAATGTTAGAATCTAAAATAAGAGGTTGTGGTTTTAATGGGAGAGATGAGTTATAAGTATTTTACAGATGATGATACCTAAATTTGTCATAATCTTTGACTGGTTGAAGTAGATTTTTGTTGGAATCAATTGGATGGCTTCTGGTTTGTAAATATTATAGCAACACCTCTATTATTTTGACATATGACATCAGCTGAAGTATGACCATACTTCGGTCTGATGGTATTTTTATTTTCTGCCCCTAGGTCTCCCTCAGAAAACATCGTGAGCAACATCTCATGTTTATGGTGTCACATAGATGTGAATTGTTAAAATTATAAGATAAATCCAGTTTCTCAAACAGGCGTGCCTGTTGTTTCAGTGCCTCAGTAAATATATTATTTTGTGTGGATTGGTTTGAAGAAGTACACAATATTGGTTTAAAGTGAAGTACACTAAATCCTCGTTATAACAGACCGTTATTGCTGATTATCCGCGATAACCGATTAGCATTGTATAAGTAGTAGAAACTGCAGATGCTGGTTATCACATAAAAGGACACAAAGTGCTGGAGTAACTCAGCAGGCCAGGCAGCATCCGTGGAGATGGCCAGGGAGCGGCCACGGAAGATGTGTGGGCGACGGGGGTAGGGGCATTGACAGCCTGGAAGTGTAGGTCAGTGGCCGGGAAGACGATGCAGGCCGGGGAGGTGAAGGGTGTTGACTCCCTGCCCTACAAGTGGCTGGAGCAGCAGTGTGAGCTGGGCTGGGGTCAGCAGCCTGGCTTGGCAGTGAAGGTGGGTAGGTCCATCTGCTATAACCAAAATCCATGTTAATATTGTATTAGTATTTTCTGTACATTAAATCTCTTAAGAGACTAATGTTGATAATACTGTCCCAATAACTAAATCTCAATTAAATTCTAGCCTGTCATTAAGACAAACCAATAAAATGGGAGAGCAAAAGAATAAGCACATAATAAATTAACAGTTAAAGAGGATGGCTCTGATTTCTAGTTGCATTAACAAATGGAATTTTCTCAGTTTTTCCCTGTCCTTTAAAATATGTGGATTGTTCCATTTGTTGCACGAATGGTAAAATTAATCATTCAAAGGTAACATTTTCCATGTTTTTTTCTTATTGAGAAACATATTCCTTTAATTTAGTAGTGTATGCCAAAATGACGATTTTCTCTCTATCCATTGACTTTTTATGTCAGCTTGCTCACTTGCGGTATCGTTCTGCAGTCAATGGTAGTCGACTTGTACTTTGCCAAATAGCCGTTCTTCATTTGTGAGGTCAGCAGGCAAGCCAGTCACGCAGGGCATCGCAGCCAAGTTGAATCTCGTTCTTGCCAAAATCCACAGATGTACACGTTCCACATGTGCAGAAGTCAGTAGCAATTGAAAGCTGGGATCATGGTAAATGCAGTATTCATTTGCAAAGGCTTATTATTGACACCAATGCCCCTGAGATCTGTTGTCAGTGTAGACCAGGAATTAAACATTGTGGTCATCATGACTTAATATATTGCAGCATAAGTGGAGTTGGAAAGAAACCCTCCAAATGTTCAATTGGACTGGGACATGCATATTTTAAAATCCATGTCCGTTCTTTCTCGAACTGATTGTTGAATAATCTATCTCATGATTACATAAAATAAATCCTGATCTCCAAAAATAGTACATGATCTGTATCACATCTTTTTCAGGTGTGATTTTATTAGATTGTGCTCTGTACTGAATTTAAAATAAATATCTTATTTGCTGTATTCCACCTGAATGCATAAATTCAAATGCTAAATGTTTCCACGTGCACTGATTACATAGTTACTGCAATTAAAGTTGTCTTGGATCTTTTGGAGTGACAGTGATGTGAGCTATAATTGCAGCTCTTTCAAACCATCATATTTACCCTGTTTTAGGATGGGAGGTTGCCTCCTTTGTGGCATTTTCTATCACACTGGGATCTGTAAACTACCTTCCTTTTTACAACTATTTGGCAGACTATGGCAAAATAACATTTATCTCAAGGTGATGGACTTCAGGGTCTCGACCCGAAACATCACCTATTCCTTCGCTCCACAGATGCTGCCTCACCCGCTGAGTTTCTTCATTTAGGTTTGCTTTGTAGCAGGCACACATTTATTGAGATCTGTGCAATTACTCATCTCCATTGGTTTGTATATTTTCTCATCAAATGTTTCCTTCCTATTACTATTTGTTCCCTTTATCATTGGTTTTGACATTTTTAGTGCAGTGTTAGTTGGGGAAGAAAGATGCAAAACAATTAGGAAAGCTATAAAAGCAGGATGGAGGAAAATATGGGGAAAGTTGGAATGTAGAAATAAAGAACTGCAGATGCTAATTTATACCAAAGGTAGACACAAAGTGCTGGAGTAGCTCAGCAGGTCAGGCAGCATCTCTGGAGAATAATTATGGGTAACGCTTTGGGTTGAGACCCTTCTTTCGGGGAAAGTCAGGTATATTTGCTGCCATTATTTCAAGATCTACACAACAGAGAACTTGGGAATAAAGGAATTTAGTTTCTGCTTACTCAGTGTCTGGTCTCGAGGGAAGTTTGAGCAGAATATCTTGGTGTCCGCTGCTCTACGATCAAATCCTTTTTATCAGCGGAAATTTATAATAAGCGGATTATATAATGGACATATTCTACGCAGGTTGGACTATGCAGGCCTTACTAATGGAGTTATTATTGGGTGGTGTAGTGGTTAAATTACTGAGATAGTGACAGAATCTTGATCCATTGATACAGAAACATACGTTTGAGATTCACTATAGTGGCTGTGCAATTTAAAATAATTTAATTTGGATTTATTTTTTAAAGGGCTAATTTCAGAAATGGCTGGATTGTCATAAAATTTGACTTAGTTCTAATATTCTCCAGGAAAGAAAATTTGCTATCGTTACCCACGTTCGCCAATGCATGTGACTCCAGACTGACAAATGTGACTGTCTTTAAGTTTGCATGACTTGTTAAAAAAAGCAAGTATTGTTTCAGTTGATTAAGAAATGAAACCAAGTGTGACATACTCTATCAGCAATGTAAACAAAATCATGAGACTGGCATTCAGCTTCATTTCAATTTGTATTCCGGTAATTCTGAATTGTAGCTGTTAAAAAGATCAGAATGGTAAAAACTAATTTCATACAACTGTTTGCATATGTGTATTTTTACAATATTGGAGAGATTTTGAGAAATTAGATTATTATTCAGCTTTTTACACCAATACACTGTTCTTATCAAAATCTACCCATCATGTGAAACCTTACAAATAACAGATATAAATTAGATAACTTCAAAACCGAAAATCAAAAACATTTTTCATAACATACAAATTTTCATCGTTTTTACTAACATTTTGGACACCAAAAATGTGACATAAAAACTCTGCCACATTTAATCATGAATATTTAATTCATAGATAAACTTCATAAGGCCCCACATACAGATATGTTTTGATAGTGATCTAGGGAAATATCTTCATCAATACCAGGAGAAAAATACAATAACATGTCTGGTGAAGCAAAGATCCCGTAACAGTCGTTGTGCTTGGTGTCCATTGTCACAACGACCGTTATCGGGGTCGGTACCTCCATAAGTTAAACCATGGAGGCTCCAAACCTCTGCTGCTTTTCACAAACCCCAACAATGTATCCTATGGTAGTTTGAAAGTTGAAAGTGAAATCTAGTCAATTTTAGAATGCCTTGTTCTAGATGCATAATTGTAGCAATGCTTTTGGTTGAATGGAATGGTGAAATGCATTACATCCTTTTTATATTGTAAAATAATTGTTTGTGTTGTATTGTCAAATACATACAGTACATTAATCATACCCTACACATTACATCAAAGTCTGAAAAAGGGTCCTGATCCAGAATGTCACCTATCCATTTTCTCCAGAGATGCTGCTTGACCTGCTGAATTACTCCAGTATTTTGTGTCTAATTTTGGTATAAACCAGCATCTGCAGTTTCTTTTTATTCCATCAACCTATGGAATTTAATTAAATTCATTGCAGATCGTGCAACAAACTTGTAATCTTCTGATTATGGTATTGATAATTCTATTGAGCAGAGAAATACAGTTCTGATTATCTGTAGACTAATAACTTTAAAGTTTTCCATAGCTGTCGAATGACTGTCATTGTACATGATTCCGGCAAAGTCAATGTCTGTGTCTATCAATGAAATACACTATTGATAAACAAAAGTGTTTGCTGTTATTACATAATAAAACTAGACATACTTCCAGTCAAGCCTTCTGGCGGGTGTGCTAATTTGCATTCTTTGTTGCCAAGCTCTTCAGAAATCAGACAAAAGCTATTCTTAAAAATATCCTGACTCTAATGACGTTTTCAGAAGGTTGGGATTTTTAATGGTGTACTAAAACAATTAATGCTCTCCAACTTCCCTGGCCTAATAAATTAATTGTAGATACAAGGATTATCAATTTATCAGATTATGTTATAGAGCAAAATGTCAAATATATAATAATTTTCAAAGGTTTTATTTGTAACTTCTACATTAACTTATATTCCGCAGAATATAAAATATCATAAAAAGTTAGCCAATATTCATGTTTTTAAGATTATTTGTTTATTGTCTTTGAGAATTTTTCTCTGACCAGCTACTTTTTTCACTGCTGGATGTCACAGGTTTCCCTGTATGTGACGTTGGGAAAGGTTGTTACAGATAATACTAGATCTTTGTAAGTACAATGTGCCTGTGCGTTACAGCAGTTTGTGTAACAGAACAACGCTCTTCTGGAATTTACATATCACTCCCAAAAGAATTGTGATAATGAATAAAAATTTGCTCTGACATAATTTTTGGGGAAATATATACATACAGAAAAATTATATAGCTTACAAAGGCGCAACATTGCAGGCTGCCGGCTTGTTGCAGGAGGCCACTTCAGGCTTTTGCTTTGGAAACTGAAAAGGTAATCTCTTCTACTGTCACTTGTGCAATGATACTTTTCAAACAATGTAACTTCCATTTTTAGTTAATTAAAACAACAACTCTTTCTGCTCTGACTATGGTGTAATCAGAATTCTCTTACCTGTAGACTGCATACCTGCAGAAAGAGTACCATTGAGAGAAAAACTTCCCATAGCAACACATCGGCACTTAGAACAGAGGATTCAGTGGGAGAAATGGATATGCATTTTGAAACATTGCTGTAGACAGTGTCTAGCAATGTAACCAATCCATGATAGTGTATATTAACTTTTTATGAGATATGTTATTTGTTATTGACTATTGGAGATGATTGGAGGCGAGAAAGTCTTTCATTACCGTGTACTAACCTGTGCCGAATACTCCTGTGCAGTTTACCGTAGTGCTGCTACGGTAAGACCTTCCACTACCTCCAACCTCCGGCAACCACCTTCAACTAGCATCGCAACCGGATTCGACTAAAAAATTACCGATTTTTAAAACGGCGACCTATTTTTAGTTGCGGCCGGTTTTTAATTTTTTGGATGGAAGGCAGCAACTCTACCGCTGCTCCACCATGCTGCTCAATTATGGTTATTGTTGAAGAAATCAACAGGGACATACATATTAAAAATCTTTCCTGTTTGTAAATTCTTAAAACTCGTGCATTTGCAAAAGTTAAAACATTAATACCTAAAGGAAAAAAATGCATGGTGTTAGATTTTATAATTATAAGAGTAAAACTTTGTCCAATAGAAAATCCCAAACTGCAAATGTTAGAACTTGAAATAAAAACACGAGATGTTCAAAAATTTACCTGAACATCTGAGCTTTTCGAGAACATTCCATTTAATTGAAGTGATTGGAGTTCAGGTTCCTGTCATATTTAATATTTGATGTCAATCAATATGGCCACCATTATATATCAGCTGGATTATCTTTTTTTTTGAAAAGTTGAAGTAGATTGGAAGTTTAATTTTCTGTTATCTTTGATTCTATCAGTATTTCAGCTATGGATGTGAGGAATTGAATCTATTCCAGAAAGTATAAAATACAGATTTAATTTTGCCCAGGCAACATTTTCTTATGGGGGATTGCATTTGATTGTGATTTATTTTTTGGTAAGTTCCGTTTGCGTGGTTATGTTGTGCTGTCTCACACGCCCCATTACAGTGTTGTAATTTTACACCAGTTTGTAAAAAAACTTGCTACAGTAGTAGTTTCTTTTTAGCAGAGTTTATCAGCCATAGTGGAACAACTGGTTCCACCACTGAAGGAAGCAATGGGAGGACAGATAATGAATAGCCCTCTTCCTAAACTGGTCACAAAGTACATTCAAAGGTTGAGTGGGCTATAGAGACATCCTACAGTGCTCAAGAACGTAACTTTCTGGTGTGTGTTTGGTGTACTAGAGAAAATATTAAAAAACATTTCCATTTCCTTTCATCAATTCAAAAATGAATGGTCACAGTTATTGAGTGTGTTATGAATTTTGGCATTTAAATTTTGATTATATGTTGAAATTCCCAATCAATGATCACAAATATACCAGTCATTATGTAATTAATTCTTATGAGTGATTATACCAGTCATTTCAATGATTGCCCAATAATGTGGCAACTACCTCAAGTACAATTTTTATTCCCTGTAGTTCAGATGACTTGACTGGCATGGCTCTCTGCATTGGTACTGAGAGAAGAAATGAAGTCATTGTGCACTTGTTCTCAATGTCATCTGGAGGCAATGGTAACCATGGCAAGCAGCCTAATTACTCTCAATGTAATTTCTGCAGTTCCAGTGCTACAATAAAATCTTGTTCATTGCAGCTGACACAGCATACTGTTTGTGTACTCTGATGGTGGTGGCTTCATATCCCTGAGCATCTTGCATATCACCATGCCAACTAGCTTTTGCTATACAGTCCAAGATATACTGTCAACACTCAAAATACATGCCGAAAAAACGTTGGTGATTTCAAACAAAATCTTTGTAATGTGGGCATTTTCGACAAGACCTGCATTTGTAGCCTATCCTCAGTTCTCATTGGAAGATTGGTGGGTGGAGGTTAATATCCTTGAATTGGTGCAGGCTGGGGTCCACAGTGCTGTTGGGTAGAAAACTGTGAAACAATTTATAGCTGGTACACAATCCAGTCATGATGAGCTGGTAATAAAGGTAGTGAATGTTCAGGTGATAGATATGGGGTTGGCCAAACCATTAGATTATTATTAATGTCTAGCACCACACATGAATAAGATGATCTTCATGCAGAGAAAACACCTTTAGTGCTCTGAATTTGCACGTTGTATTTATGGTGATGAGAATATATAATTTAGCATTTATTATTTGTCTAAATTAACAAATTGAGACCATTTGTGTCTGAATAATGTACACCTGTATAGGTGTTGAAATTAAGTTATAAGAATATGCATTGAAACAGGAAAAGACTGGAGGAATTCTTTGTGGCCTTGTTTCTGGTCATCTTAAACAGCTTTGAAACTGTTTAAATTTGAATTTACATGTAAATGTTGTAGTTTTTGCTGTTTCGCATGGATGTAGAATATGTTTTAGCTTCAGCAGGCTGGCATTTCATTTTCAGGCATGTCTGGTGGTCGGGGCATTCTCGAATACAGAACTAAAGTGTTGTGCCCAATTATGGCCATTTTGGGAAGAATGTCAAAACGAAGGAGGGGAGAACTACTTGAATGGGCCTCAGGGTGAAGGCTTCACCAGTGCGTAATAATCAGAGAAGCTTGGATTGGAATTACAGCCAGTAATTCGTGTGTTCTAAATTGAGGCAGGTTTGATGAAGTGGAGAGGAATAAAATGTTCTTTTGGCAGAAATGTTGATGACCGAAAGGGATAAATTTACTATAATTTGGCATAAAATCCAGAGAAAGGAGGAAAACAGCAGTTGCCCAAGAAATTATTCCTGTATAATTTATTTCCAAAAGGGATACCTGAAACACTCAGGTGTAACTTTCAAAATAGAATGGGATTTATATTTTTCAGTGTGCTGTGGGAAAAGAGCAAGGCAGTGGAGTTAATTAGATAGCTTTTAAAAGTTGACATGTGACATGATTTGCCAAAGGGTAGTCTCTTGCCCTAAATAATTCCTATTTAATTGCAAGTATAAAGTTTCATTTTAAAATGTGTTTAATTTCCTAATTTGCTTTTACCAGAATCCATATCCGAAAGTGTTTAATCAGATCTTGATGAAATATAAGTTTTCAAATGTAAGTCACTCTCATACAATAAGTAATAGATGTTCACCTGTAGACTTGTTCAGCCATGCTGTTACCTTGATTGAGGTGTTCACAAGGTAATCTTACTTTTCAACCTTTTGGGGTTTCTTGTGTGCAAGTTATCTTTCTGATAACTGATGTCCATATATTCTGCAAACATCCAGGCAATGTTGACAATTTACCTTTTTTGACCATTGTAATTTGTCTTTTTTTAACATACATTTCAATCTTGTTAGCTTCCAAAATATATTCAAGCATGGGAGAATGCTTATTTTTGTGTATGCCTTAAATTTACACACTGCTATGCAGATCAATGCCTATCACACCCACAAACTTGTTTGCGTCTTTCCCATGAGGTTAATAGACTTGCTACCACATAAAACAACCTTACTAGAATATCAAATGGCATCCTGTATTACTGAGATTAAGGTTTATCACCACTTGGTCCATTCCAATTTCTTTACCAGTTTTTGATTCTTGGATTCTGTCCCACCATCCATACCATCATTTTCTGTAACGTATGTGTTCTGATAGTTGTTCAAGTGAACAAGTGATATGTGCATGGTTACAGAACTAAAACAACACAGGTGTTTATGGCCTCTTAAAAACCTAACTTTCACCTTAGTATTTGCTTCTGTGCAAGAGAAGCCACATACATAGCCTTCAGAAAAAGTAATGGTCCTGTTCCTTCAATTATCTCAAAATTAGTGGTATTTAGCAGGCATGCTAATTAGTTGATAGGATTCTGATAAATATCCATGTGAGGGTTGTGATAAATATCCATGTGGACTTGCTTGAGAATGCTTTTATGTATGCAGTTTTCCCCCTGTTTTATTTTCCTAATGACGCAAGCTTGGACCAATCTCTTAAAAACTAAGTTAATTTCCAGCTTTCACCAATCACTGCCAAAAACTATTACGAGGCACTTCCTGGATTATGATGAACTGTTTCCCCTATTTGGAAACAACAGATCTGCAGACAGATATTGGCTGTTTTCCTCTCATTAGCACAGCCCTACCTGCTGGGCATGTCTGACAGCCTTGCACTGTGCACCTTTTCAGAGTTCCTTTGTTTGAATTTTCACTCTATAACTAATCTCATCTCAGAGCTTTTGTTCTATGTTTTCTCTCTGTCTACCTGTCCCTTTAATTCAATGATTGGATGACTTTGCAATTTATCCCCACGGCAACCGTGGTCACCATATCAAAGACTGTCCTACCCCTTACCCCCTGTATTTTCTCCGCAATTTATAATGACCTTATTTTCTCTCTTTTACTGTTCTGATAAATGGTCATAAATCTGAAACATTAACCCTGTTTTTCTTTCCATTGATTCCTCCTGTTGAACGTCTCTAGCATTTTCTGTACAGTTGCAGTGTTTTTTTATTATCATTTAAGTTAATCTAGAATGTAGAATATTACATCACGTGACAGGGCCTTTGGCCCTCAATGTATGTGCCAAATTAGTTAATTTAATGATTCATCCAGAGTTTAGCTTTACCATCAAGGTTTTCAGGTTAGTTTAGTTTAAAGATACAGCGTGGAAACAGGCCCTTCGGCCTAGCGAGTCAGCGCTGACCAGCAATCCCTGCACACTAGTTCTATCCTGCACACTGGGGACAACTTATAGAATCCAATTAACTTACAAACCTAACTTGCATGTCTTTGGAATGTGGGAGGAAACCGGAGCACCCAGAGAAAGCCCATGCGGTCAAGGAGAAAGTACAATCTCCGTACAGACAGCACCCATAGTTAGAATTGAATGCGGTTCTGTTTTGCTGTAAGGCAGCAACTCCACCCCTGCAACACTGTCACAGCTTTGCAACCTTGTCAAGCAGCACTGGATTTAAAGAGGTGCATTTCCAAACATGTATTGCTATCCTGAACAGCTGAATATAAATTTTAGTTCAGGTATATTTGAATTGTGAATCAAAGATAGAAAACTTTTTTTAGCAGAATCTATTTATTAAGCTTTTGTATGCATATGTTCTCAAACAAAATGGGGGGAGAAATCAGTTAAAATGGACTAAATCAATATGTATATATATCGTGGCTGAAAATGCAGCTAATTCCAGAGGTTTAAATACCAATTATTCAACTTTAGTTTAGTTTAGATATACAGCATCGAAATGGGCCCTTCGACCCACCGAGTCAACGCCGACCAGTGATCCCCACACGCTTACACTATCCTACACACACTAGGGACAATTTATATCAAATTATACCAAACCAATTGACCGACAAACCTGTACGTCTTTGGAGTAGATTATCAGCATTACCTTTTTTTTATAGGAACATTCATTTGCCATTCGATTACCGTATTTCTCAGCGTCCAAGACGCTACTTTATACTCTAAAATAAGGCCCAAAAAATTTACCTGCGTCTTGGAGGCCGAAGGTTAGGCCGAGCAATGTCACTCTCGTAGCGACTGCTCCGCGGAACCTGTCAAGCCTTCGACCCTGGAACTGGTTGAAGTGGGAAGCGGCTGTAAAAGGACAGTGCCGGTGGGGGGGTAGAGTTCCTTTCCACAGCTGGCTCGGGTCAGCACGGCCTGGGCTGCACAACGTTGTAAACTTACCTGGGCTGCCAGGGGTAAAGTTGCGAGGAGGGCAGGAGCATTGAGAAGGAGGGGGTCGGAGAACATGCCAGCAATTCACTCACTCACCGCTGCCGCAGCGCTCCGGGCGCGGTGCCACCGCATTGTGACCGGGGAGGGAAGTAGCACGGGTGGCTGCGAGCGGCCGCCGGGACTGGATCGCGGAACCGACCGTCACCTCAGTGCCTTCTGCCGGCCCGCCCACCATTCAGCAAGCCGCGGTGCCCTTCGGCACAGGCGCAACCGGTGGAGGTGGTGGGGTGCGTCTTCATTGCCGGGAAATACGGTAGGTTGTAGGAACTTGAAACTGGGGCATGAAGATCATAAGATCCAAGGTATACTGAAAACTAAATGGTGGATCTTGGCAACCAACAGCAAGGGATATGACCAAAACAAAATACAATCTCTGCTCTTGAAACAGCTTTTTACATCTTTTTTGATGAATAATTGTGTGAAAGATAAATGTTGTTTATTTTAGCTCTCAACATTCTATGGAGGTGCAATTAATTTAGAAATCATTATAGTACCATTAAAATAAGGAATTCTTGTATTTTATCTGCAGTTTTTGTTTAACAGTATGTCAGCCCAGCTCAGAACTGTTGTGGTATCCTTGTGTGTACAGAACTGTTGTGGTCTCCGCTTGGCGGAAGCGGACTGCGGTGAGTTCAAGCTCCACCGCAGAACTTCCTGAGGTTAACACCAGCACTACAGCAAGAATCTCTGGGCAGATGCTATCTGAACAGATAACATATGACACATAGCATATAACACCTTTGCAGAAATGATATGATGAAGTTGAAGAAATATAAAACCTATTTATTCAGCATTTATGGAATAGTAAGTTTCTAATATGTCAGGCAGCACAGTGTGCTGCAGGTCGTGCAGCTGTCTCATAGCTCCACTAACCTGGATGCGATCCTGCCCTTCAGTGCTGAGTCTATAGTGTTTGTATTTTATACCCAGGACCACATGGATTTGAATCAAATCAAATCAATTTCCCCCTTGGCCCGAAAGGTGTGCAGTTAGTTGTTAGTTTAATAGATTATTGGAAATTACCCTCAATGATAAATGAAACAGAATTTAGAACTCATCAATGTAAAGTGGCTGCTGGGGAAATTGTGGACATCGGAGGCTGCAGATGCTTGAATCTAAAGCAGAAAATGAACCTGCTGGAATTCTGTGGGTTGAACAGCATTTGTAGAGGGAACATATGGTCACCCATGCCAAAGAAAATAATGAATTTAATGTCATTTCTTTCAATACGAAGCCAACAGCACCTAATTTAAATAGCGTTATTTGCTCATGAGTGGTTGTAAATGATGGGGTTTGCACTAAATTGAACTATTTCTACTCATTGCTTCAAATTTGGCTCAGACTCAGTTTGACATGATATTGTATTAAAAAAAAAAATTTATGTGTACGTTGTCGCTGTGTTGTGTTCTTCCTGCTGCCGCAGAGTCTATAAAAAAGCAGATTATGTCGATTTGTATAGCCACAAGCACAGATAAAGAGTTTGCAGCACTGGGCATGTTGCACAGTATTTGGGCTAGTCAAAGCTGAATTTCTCTGCATTAAAACAAAAAAATAATATTTTTGTTCTTTATTATTCTGCTTTGAGGTGGAATGTAAGGATTAGTAGAGTGTGCATTTAATCATATCGTTTCCAGTTATTGAATTTGGAGTTTGACTCTTGAGTATTCTAGAAAGGCGCTATATAAATCCCATGCATTATTATTATACATAGGTGCAGAAGTGGAATCACCATGAGATAAAATCTTTGCCTAGTCACTTTTGTTAACAAAGCTGTATGTAGGAATACATGAAAGATCCCATGCTTTATTGATGAATGTTATCCAGGTGTTGACAAGAACGACTTCCATTTCTGTTAAATCTTCCACACTCTTTCAGAATTCCCCAGAGCAATTCACAGCCAATAAAGAACTGCTTGAAATGTAGACACTGCTGCAATGCAAAGAGTTATGTAGCCAATTTCAACACACACCCTCCCATAATAGCAGTGGAGTGATAATCATAAGTAAATATTTATAAGGACATTGGGAATAATTTCCATGAACATTGAAGGAATATTACTACAATACAATTCAATTTATTGTCATTTGGACCCCTTGAGGTCCAAACGAAATGTCGTTTCTGCAGCCATACATTACAAAACAAAAAGACCCGAGACACAACACAGTTTACACAAACATCCATCACATCGTTGTGATGGAAGGCAAAAAAAACGTATCTTCCACTGCACTCTCCCCCCCATGTCAGAGTCAAAGTCAAAGCCCCCGGCTGGCGATGGCGATTGTCCCGCGGCCATTAAAGCCACGCCGGGTGATGCAAGGTCGCGCACCGGGTCTTGGTGTTAGAGCCCCCGGCGTGCGCTCGCAGAGTCCCACGGCCATTCCAAGCCGCGCGGGGCGATGGTGTAAGGCCCCGCTCAGGTGCTCTTCAACCCCGCAACTCGGGCGGGAGAAGTCGCCGTTGCGGAAGCCCCGAAAAGCGGTCACCCAGCGGGGACCCGCGGGCTCCTGGTGCCGCCGTCCGCCAAACCCGCAGTTGCAGCCTCCGAAACTCCGGAGGTTGGGTGGCAGCAGCGCTCCACCACAGCTCCACCCGCTCCGGACTCGGCCAGCCCCGTGACGGTGAGTAGTCGGCAGCTCCGCAGCTGGAACCCCAGGTCGTTCCTGTTGGAGGCCGCTCCACGCTGCAGCCCCAACGACAACGGAGACCCGACAAAGAAAAGGTCGGGTCTCCCGTGCAGGGGAAAGATTTTAAAGTTACCCCCTCCCCCCCACACCACCCCCACCCCCCCCCACACACATACCCCAACAAAAAAAATAACAAAAACTACATAAAAACGAGACAAAAAATAATAAAACACAGACGGACTGCAGAGGCCGCTGCTGACGAGAGTCGCGCCGCCCACCGAAGTTCTGTGAGACCTTTTGCATTAAATTAAGAGAGTAAGCATGCCCTAAAGACAATATTTCTGATACTCCAATGCAGTATGTCTTCGTGGAAGTGTCAGCCAGTGTTTTAAGCTTGAATTAATAAGCTTGAGTCACTGAGCTACTACTGAGTTGTTGAAATTCAAATTGCTTTTTTATTACGATTACAATTTTGGTTCAATGGGTCATTGGAGCCTTTCATGTCAGAAAAAAATCACAATGATATTCATTCCATCTTCACTGTCCTTGGTCCTGGTTCTAACTCTTCTTTGGTAGAATTATTTATTTATTTCATATGAATAGACTTTATTCATAAAAATATGCATTTGAAATACAAAACAGTACATGGTTTTCTTTACATTCATAGTGTCATCCAGTCCATGTATTCATAATGTTGCCCAGCCAGTATATTCTTAATGTCATCCGCTTAATACATTTATTTAATACATCCGATGTACAAAGCACTAATACTGCCCGTAGCCTCTTATCAACAATATAGACTGAGTTTGTGGAGCTGCTGCACAAGACCCAGTCCTTGGGTGAGTAGTGATTACCAGTGTCTTCAGTTGCAATTCTTCCCCACAAATCCATTACATTGGCTGCACCAAACATCGCAGCCTCGCCTTGCAAGGATGTATTCTTGCAGTTGTAATGTGCCAGGCGGCAATATTCACTTTCAGACATCTTGTACTGGAAAATCAGCATGATTTGGAAAGATCATCTCACCAAGTTTTATGATTTCACAGCAACACCTTTGTCAATATGCATCCCGGGTAACATATCATAGATTGCAGTGTTGCCCGTGATGCAGCTGCTAGTACGAACCGTGACAATGATCGTTTTGCAGTCCTTGATCTGGTGGTTTTCCCGCTTGTAGTTTTTGTAGATGATTGCATTGCACTGGGCCGCCATGTGCCTAGGTTTGTTGCACTGTTTCAATATTCGCAAGGATGCTTATAATTGCTGTGGGTATTGAGGAGGAAGAAATCATGAGCTAAGTAGATAGCCAAAAAGAAGTACGGTAAATCATAGTTAGAGTTTAGTTTAGTTATATTAATGAAACAACTTTTTGATACATCCCCATTTATTTAGCTCTTGCACGATACCCTGAACCAATATTGCAACATCATTCATTGTTTTGTAACTAATTATCTAGAGCTTTTGTGACATTTATTATTTTTCAAGTCATTACCAATTCTTACACGTTAGATCTTGTAATGAGTCCCGTTCCAACAAATTTCAAACTCCTCCTTTGGTGCCTTATGTCTCGGATTATTGTAAATCATTTGATTAAACTATCATTGACAATCAGACTAAAGTAGTTCAATAGTTTAATTTTGTTTGGTTTCATCATATATTGGTTAGAAGTTTTCAGTTACATATTTGTTTGATTCTGTTACAGGAAGAAGCATGAATAGCACTACTGTTGTATTAAGAAATTCAAAAGTTGCAAGCTGAATCATTCTCGACCAAGCAGAATGTGGTAAAAGAAACATGGCTGAGGATTGTGTTGGTGAGTACCCTCGTACCAGTTGTTTTGAATATTAATTTTGGCTACAGTAAATTTAAAACATAGAGATTCAAACGTATAAACAATCTGTAGTTAATGAAAAATGGCATTTCCATCTTCTGTCAGTATATTTAAATACAAGTAATTTCATTTTTGATTTCAATCCATATTCACTATTCATATCTTTTTCCCAGAAGGTGGCTAACTTTGGCAATACTGTATTAAAATGAAATCTGCTGAAAATAATTAAACAGCAAATGTGGGGAAGGAAACAATTTACAATTCAATGATGCATTAATAGAGCATGTGACCACAGTGTGTTTTTACATTATATCCCTGAAACCTGCTAAATCAATTCATGTTCAGAGCAAATTTCTGTGATCGTGTTTCCTTCTCGAGAGCATTGGTGAACCAATAAATATTCTAATCCAGACATGTGCATTGTCCTTTTTTCACCTTTAGTCTACCAGCTTTTTCTCAATTAATTTTCAATGATGTTAGTGTGATTGCAACATGCACTGCTTGATATAGAGAAGAGAAAGCTCTTATTTTTCAGCGCCAGGTCTTGTGACAATATTTCATAAACAAAAATTGATATTTGATGAGTTTTTTGCATCAGGCAAAAAAAGCATTTTGCATTGTCTATCTCGGCATTAGTGAAATTAATTAAATGTGTAAAATAAGATTTATAACAGGTTAACGATTGCTTTAAGAATTGTGTTTCTTGTGTTGGGGTAAACAGAATATTTGGAAGATTAGCAGTTTGTTTTTCAGACAGGAGAAATGAGTAAATCTAGTGGAGCTTTCAGTCTGCTGCAATAAAGAACCAAGTTTGTATATTTACTGTTAATTGTGTGCTATATAGAATTTCAGCTGGCCCATAGCTTTTGATGTATCTGGTGCTCTCAGCTGTTTCTTGACACTGCAAGGTGTGGATTGATTTAGCTGAAGGCAGGCTTCCGAGAACGTAGGGAGCTTGGAAGAAAGCTTTGATGGATCATCTATTTGGCAGTTCTGACTGTACATGGTTGCAAATGCTTCAGTCTTTTATTTACCAATCAAATGTTGGTTACTTTGTTCATTAAGGATAGGGATGATCCTCAAGCCTTCATCTCCCAATAGTTGATTAATTGAATGGTTGTCCCCACCATTCCTATCTACATGCGATAGGGCTGCCAGACCACAAAGTTACAAATAGTGTATGTCATTGCCAGCTTAATTTGCTAAGGCAGTATCTGTCATTACTGTCAGCTTAAATATCCCAGAACCAAGTGTGGGAAATGTCAACTAGGTACCTCATGATCCCTGCCCGTAACTTCTCATTTACCTATCCACACACACAGTCATTTAGAAAATGAATTTGTTTGCTCACCTACGTGTGTTGGCCCTGGCTGCAAATAACCTTTTAAATAGGATTCAAAGTATATTAAGATGGTCTATGTTGATTTTAAAAGATGATCTATGTTGATTTTAAAAAGTAAGCTTTAAGTTTTGATGGGAAAATGAGCTAATTTTATTAAACTAAGCAGCTTGAATACTTCCTTGCACCACGACTTTCCATTATGGCATGTTTTCAGTTATCATCATTACACACATGGGCCTGAATGCTCCAGGGTGTTTAAGATGTTGTGCTACCATTCCTACTTCACTAGCTTAAACTTCTGGTTAGTTTAGAGATGTAGCCCGCCGAATCCACGCTGACCATAGATCACCCGTTCATAGTAATTCTGTTATCACACTTTCTTATCCTCTCCCTACATGCTTGGGGCAATTTACACAGGCCAATTAACCAACAAACCCACACATTTTGCAATGCGGGAGAAAATCTGATCTTCCAGAGGAAATGCCTGCGACCTCACGCAGAATTTGCAAACTAAACACAACTCAATGTCAGAATTGAACCCAGATCTCTGTCACTGTGAAGCAACAGCTCTACCTGCTTGCCCACTGCGCATTGTTATCATATATAAATCTTCAAAATAAACTTGGTGCTTTTCAAGGAGTGTATTTAAAGGATTTCCTTAGTATATTGTTGGATGCTGTGTTTATTTGCTTAACGTACTTGATACCTGTTTAGTTTAGTGAAACTAAAAAGTTATCAAACATGTTAAGCAAATAAACATAGCATCCAAGGAAATCCTATCCATACAATACAAAGCATAGAGATTTAAAACAATATTTAAATGACTGCTGCTGTACATAAGATCAATGTTGTATACAATGTGCCACTGACTGTCAAATTTATAATTAAGCAAGTATTGGAATCTACTAATATTCAATTATATTTTCTTGTTAATCCTGCGCTGCTTATATCTTTCTTCCTTTAAGACTCTTAGATGCCTTAAAATATCATGTAAAATAGAAATAAAATGATAGACGCATATCCAGTCAGACACAATGATACAAATATAAAAGATAAGTATAACAAAGTGTTGGCGTCAGAATTAAAATAAAATCAGCTTTAATTTCTTGTGCTGTCAGCCATTGCCACTGTTATCCAAATCATCCACAAACTGGTTTGCAGTCAAAAATAACCATTCTTCACGAGCCAGGTTTCTCTTTATATAAACAATGGAGTTCAAATTCTTCTGATGGTAGCACATATGTTAACATATCACTAGATGAGACTGAATACTTTAAAGCAAATCTTAAATATTGTTAAGGTTATTTAAGTATTTATTTACTTATCGTCCTTGGGGAGTGTGTGAAAATGCCTTTTGGTAAAGCGCATATGACGTTTTGTACATTTTCATGTTTATTTGTGCTGATACATACTTAGTCTGATTAGTATATTATTATTATTATTATTATTATTATTATTATTATTATTACTTCAGGTTGGCTGATATTAGTCTTATTTCTTCAGTATTCTAAAATTCAGCTAATCTAGTCCAGATTTTCAACTCCCTCAACATTTGTCAGTCCAAATGTTATTCACCAGTCATACTGTGACTGGTTTGCCTCCACTATCCTTCCAAGTTATATTCCATAGCTTCATTATCCTCTGGGTGAAAATATATCTCTATAATCCAATAAAGTTGCTGTTAGGAAAGACAGTTGGCTGATGAGTTTCAAATATAGATAAATTACGCGGTTGGGCAATGAGAATGCAGTTGTGCTAATTGAAGCTTCGTTTTTCCACCTAAACAAAGAACAAATGAAGTTGAAGTGAGTGTACTTTTCCATGTTGCATCATTGTATTAATGCAGATCTCTCCAGGTATTTGTCTTTGGCCAAGTGTTCCTGTCATTTGGTTAACTACCTAAAAAATAACGAGCATTTCATGTGCTTTGCCGCTTAAAACAAGACATGCTCAGGAGAGTTCAAGACATGCTCAGGAGAGTCCAGGACGTGCTCAGGCGGTTTTACTGTCTGATTTTTTTTTTTGTTTAGATTAAAATGTTATTTCCTTAGGAAGCTAAATTGTTGAATCGAATGCTGTGTGATTTATTCTTGGGAAGCGGTGTTTCAGTGTGCAAGGTTAAAATACTTTGTCAAGTTTCTGGACAATGTGATTAAAAAGTAGCACTGCAGTAGAATGTTGCATCTGCAAGTGTTCTGTTTCGTAAGCTTCAGCAGCTTTTGTATTTACAGTGTTGGATCACTTGACTTACTGGAGTAGTATTTGTGTACACTGCCTTCTGACAGTTCTTGGCTACGCAGACACATGGGAAAGAACCATCACTGAGTTTCAGTGTGGCATATCCATGTGATGTCTTCACTGTTCAGGCACATCATTTTCAATGATGAAATGTGAAAGGACTTTCTAAGACTGAAGCGCAGGGGACTACGACCCCCTCTCCCAACCATCCTACTAGCCAATGTACAATCACTGGAAAAATCCTTTCTACTTGACCATCTCAAAATTAACTGTATCTTTATAAACCTCTTTATTCTTCTTCTTACCGAGTCCACACGCAAGATTAGTTGTTGTTCAACTGGAGCTCAACGCACTTCTCGGCATCTGCATACATTGGTGTCTGTCTTGCGCTTCTTCTGCGTGGTGGTGGAAAGATTGGTGAAAACAGGGCCGCGACGTGAACGCTCTTTCCTTGACCACAACCTTTTTATTGAAGAGGAATGGGTGTCGTTTTGGAACGAGACCTTTCTTCAGACTGAAGTTTGTGCTGAGGCATACGTGCTCAGGGTCTCGACCCATAACGTCACCCATCTCTTTATAGATGCTGCCTGTCCCGTTGAATTACTCCAGCATTTTGTGACCACCTTTGATTTAAACCAGCATCTGCAGTTCTTTCCTACACATTTATTGAAGAGGTGTTATGTAAATCTTTTGCTTAAAATATATGTTTCAGGATCTACCTATAGTGTGCTGTCAACAATGCCTTCGGACTCAGAAAGTAGCAGCTCCCTCAGCAGTGTCGGTAAGTTCTCAATTTTCATTCTGATCTCGGGTCCCATTCATTAAGTTGTTGCTTCTTTGACATGCAAAAATTACAAAATGAATATTTAAAAACGGTATGTGTAGATCCATCAAATCATATCACTGTAATCTCATGCCCAATAATGTAGCTCCCCAAAGAACCAAAATAACCTTCCAGCTTTAAACCGACTACAGGTTTGACTGTATGGCAAAGCAAATTCTTCGTATGTTGCTAAACATACTTGGCTAATAAAGTATGATTATGATTAGGAAACCATGGTTGTTATGATACATCTCAATCTAAACTATCCAGTCACATTATCCCTACATTTATGGATATCCCCTTCTCCATAGCCCTTTGCTGCAATTGCTCTATATTTAGGAAGCTCATTCAGAAGGGCTATAGTTTAATCAAAAATATACGTCCTGATGCGTGCAACTGTCTCCATATATGGATTATTCTAGGTATGTTCTTATAAACCATTCTAATTTGTCACCCAAAGAACGACTAAAGGCCTTGGCAAAGATGCAAACGCGAATTACTCAAAGGGAATTAGGGATAAGAGATTTCAGACATAACTTGGATTCAATTTAGATAGTAAAGACCAAATACATTTCATTTAGTTACATAAAGTGTTTCCAGTGGCAGATGGGAATTTAAGGGAATTGACAAAAGATAGAAGATGAAAAATGGGTTAGGATTGACAATGCCCTGAGTGGGTGGTGCAGTTTGATTTTGTGAATAGCTTTCAAAAGGGAAATGGATAATTGTTGGGAGGAAAAATTGCAAGATTATGAAACGGTGTGATTAAAGATGAAACGTGGAGCTGAGTGACTTCCTCTGGTGCTGTGAGTTTATGAACTGCATTGTTAGGTTTTAAAAATCTCAGTACATCCACTTCGGCCTAATTCAACAGTATAGGTCTAGCCCAAAGAGTTTTTGACACATCTTTTAGGTAGCGTATTTTAAAGGATGTCATTCAAGGCTGTAAAGCTGGGGCAAAATAGATTTGTTTATGTTGAATGGCTAAATTTATACTTTAAAATAATGTAGATTAAGTGTTGGTGACCATGAATTTAATGGACGATTGCAGTAACTCATCTTGTGTATAAAAAAACTTCAGGAAAGAAATCTGCATCCCTGCCTTCTCTGATCTATATGCAACTCCAGACGTGCCAATGTCATTGACTCTTATCTGGCCTCTTAGTTTAGCATATATGGACAGACAATAACTGCAACATTCACATCCCATGAAGGAATAAAGGCATATACCTGTAACTCATTAGGACAAGCTGAAAGGCAGATGTAATAAAGCTGTTCAGAATTAATCCTTTTATCAAATGTTTTAGTGAGTTTATATTATTGAGTTTGTAACCAGAAGACACTGAGTCTTGAGAATGACCAGAAATGAGTCGTTCGGAGAACATGTCTTCAACCAAGGGATCATGTTTGGTTCCAACTGCTCTGAGCTATAAAGTTGCAATTTTATTTTGTGGGATATGAATGTACCATAATGAGCTTGCCACCGAAAGTTTAAGATCATAAGCTGAAAATTAACCAAGTCAATGTTTTCGTATTCAATACCCTGTCACTTTGCAATTTTCTCTTGTGGATTAGAATGATTTTCAAAGCAGCTTAACAATATATACCTCTATATTTCATTTTGTACACTTTGACGCTGGAAAACAGTTTAAAAAAAATTCATTTTCTATGGTGACTTAGGTTTCTAATGAACTTAAAGCATTAACTTGTAACCAAGGTTGATTTATGAAGGATATTTTATTCAAACAAATGCTTGTGATTGAAGGAGACTGTTGAACTGATTTAGAAATAGTGCAGGCAATATGCAAATCAAGTGGAAAATCTGCACAGGTTTTATAGGCCGTCGAATGTTTATGTTGTAAATTGATTTATTGAGATGGGAAGAGTTAATGTTAAATTATTTAATGGTACCTATTTGTTTTTTTCACTTTTTAAAAATCTTTGAAACTGACAAATCCTTTGTAAAGTATTCAGGGATTAACATGCGATAGGACAACTGTATTGTAAGGCTTCTGCTTTTATTCTAACATTAATAAACTTTACAACACTGTGATAGTCTATTTTAATATCTTATTTCCACAAATGCAAATACAAAAGATCTGTATGCATAGAGATGCTAGTAAATTGTGAAATAAAAAGGATAGCTTTACTTTGCATTTAAATAGTTCTGATATTTCTGCAGTGCCATATCATGTCTCACACTGTAAGTAAATAAATCTTTGCGTGCAGAAACTGTTGCTCTGGCAACTATGGGATCCCTTTTGTGCCAACAAGTTCCCAGAAACAGCAATAAGATTAATCACCAATTAATTTGTTGTCTGAGAAGGGTCGTTCACATTGATTATATGCTGAAGTCTTGACGTTGGGATTCAGCTCCAAGCCATGCAGCAAAGATTTTAAAATATTTTTTTCTCAGCATCACCAAATTGATAATAATTCAATTAAAATTCAAACCCTTGTTAGTTCAAAATATATGAACAATTTGTTTTTCTTGTTCAAAAGTGCTTAGATTGTAAAGTGTTAATTACTAAAAGACTAAACGTGATTTATTTACTTAGAAAGTATTGTCCAGACTGATCATGCTTTTCTGAAGAAGGATCTCGACCCAAAACGTCACCTATCCCTTTTCTCCAGAGATGCTGCCTATGGCGCTGAGCTACTCCAGCTTTTTTTTTGTCTCTCTATGCTTTTCTTTTACTTGGTTTAGATAATTTATTTATCTCATCAATATCCAACATTTAAAATTCCACCTGATAGACAACTTAGTAATCTTGATGAGCAACAATTGTACATCTATTTATTCCACATATTCCATATTTCCTTACCACATAGAAACAGGCCGTTTGGCCCACTGAGTCTTTGCCAGCTCACAGAGCCATCCTATTCCTTCCCTAATTTTCCCTGTAACCTATTCTGCCATAATTTCCATCCTACCTGCACTAGGGGGCAACTTAATGTGGCTAATTAACTAATTAACCCTTACATCTTTGCCATGTGGAAGGAAATAGCAAACCCATACACTTCTAGGGAGACTTCATGTCAAAGCTTCATGTAAACAGCACCAGAGGTCAAGATTGAACATGGGATAATGGATCTGCGATACAGCAGCTTTATTAGCTGCATTCATCCCACATTTTTGTCAATTAGCTTACTAATGCATGATTTTACATCCTAATATATTGGGAAGTATGCAATTGAATTAGAATTTTTCAAAAATGTCTCTAGTAATTTCCTTTGCTAGTGAATTTGCATTTAGGCAATGTGAATACTAGAGCATTTGAGAAGGGTAACAGTCCAATTTTAAAGTGGGGCAGGAAAAAGATTGTCTGAGACCTGGGAATTTTCAACATTGGGGCCTTGGTCCTATGCTAAATATTTTTCTTGTCTAAAATGGCCAGCGTTATGCAGCTGCACTTCACTGTCAAGTATGTAGAAATGTTCAAAGTTTTGGAGGGCTTTAAAGGTACTTAGGGAGTTGGTGGTGGAGCATCAGGAAATTAGGAGGCTTAAATTGGTGGGTACAAAGAATCATTTCATCATATCATGGATAAATAAAATGGAGATAATTGGCTTTCAGCCTTGGTTGGAAAGCTTGCTGGACACTTTTGTAACGTAAAGTGTGCGGTTTTTGGTTTCTCAATGAATCAGATGAGCCGGTTAAAATTGAAGTGTGGTGGACCTGTGCAGGATGTTGGATGGGCAGCATGGTGATACAGCAATCAGCTGTACCCGTGTTCATCTCCGACTTTGGGTGTTGGCTCTGCGGAGTTAGTATGTTCTTTCTGGCTGCATGGGTTTCCTATAGGCCCTATAATATATCGCTATATCCCAAAAGCACGCTGATAAACTAATTATCAACTGTAATTGTAAACGGCTCTTGGTGTAGGTAAGTGGCAAAAAGAATCAAAGGGAGTTATTAAGCATGTGAGAGACAATGTTGAAGATCTATAGTGAAGTAAGAAGAGGGAAAATGAGGCTTAAGGAATGCTCTGCCAGGAGTAAACATAGACTTCATGAGTTGAATGGTGACCTGTGTTGTAATAAGTAAATAAGTCTTTGTGGAATTCTCTGCCACAGAAGGCAGTGGAGGCCAATTCACTGGATGTTTTCAAGAGAGAGTTAGATTTAGCTCTTAGGGCTAATGGAATCAAGCGATATGGGGAAAGCAGGAACGGGATACTGATTTTGGATGATCAGCCATGATCTTTTTGAATGGCATGCTGGCCCAAAGGGCCGAATGGCCTACTCCTGCACCAATTTTCTATGTTTCTTGTGGTTGATTTTGTCCAATTCCCACAAGGGCCAGGTTAACATCTCTCCGAAAATATTTTACGTCATTTGGATTTATTTAAAAAAAAAATCTCACAATAATAAAATGTTTCCCATTGTGTTTCTGACCAGGTACAGGCACGTCTGGGAAGGCAGCTTCTCCTCCACCGACTCTTATGGATACCAGGCAGATGAGTGAGAAGTTAGAAGCCATAGTTTATCAACTTCGGCAGGTCACCCGTGAACGGGATGAGTTACGCAAACAGCTGGCACTTTCTTCACCAGGCTCGACATTTGACGATTGCAGGTACAAAGCATCGACTCGCTGTTCAGCGTTTTTGATAAAACTGCTCTTAATCTTTTAAGGTGCAATTGTAAAACATCTAACTGTGAAATATGTGTTCAAAACACTCTGACCTCTTCAGTTTCTGACTATAATTTTCTCCAAATCTGTCATTGCCGCAACAATAATAGATTACATTTGCTTGGTCCTTTTAATGTAAAAACGAATGCCAAGACAATTTTCTGACTATTTTGCATTTGTCTACTTCTGGTCCTCTGTCCACCTTGAATGCTTTTGTCTTTTACCTGGAGACTATGCCCTTTGCCCTTGCTCAGAACCACCCTCCTTGCATTTGTCTGCTTTTTCATAGTTCTTTCCCGGCTTCAAACTTATAATAAATAATGTTGTCACCACTCCTAATTCATTTGGCCAATGTTTTCCTCAGCATTGGTCATTTTTGTGTGCTTTGATGTAATCAGGTGATAAATAACATTGTTCAGTCACCTTAGGAACGAAAGAATCAGGAAACAGGTTAATCACAGGGGAAGCATTTTGTATTCTGACTCAGCCAATTTGGTCATTAACCCATAAAGTTAAGACATTGCTAGAATTATTCATCAATGGAAAGAGAGAGTTAACAGCTTGGGTCTCATTTTTCATCAGAAAGTCTATTGCTCTTTCGACAGATGCTGCCTCACATGTGCCTTCAGCACTTTTTTTTCTGGTTGTTTATCTCTAATCAGACACCACACCTTTCTGACTTAGGATGGTGACACCGCTTCAAAGGTACTAGCAGACCCCAATGGTAATTAGGATAAAAGTGGACCCAGCTTGTCTTGTGCTATTCATCTGTCCCAGAAATTATCAATGCTGGACAAGAACCTGAGGCTGCACTTAGGCGATTTTTCAGCAGACTCGCCTGAAAAACCAGGAACTGGAACGGCGACTGTCAGAGTGGAACACATGCACACGACGCGCGCACACACACACACGCACACGCTTGTTGTTGATAGGTATTGTTCAATTACTGTAAATATTAAGTTACTGTTGTCACCTTTAGATTCCTAATTTTGAAATGAGATGTTATATGTTAGGATCTATTTAATTAAATGGGTACTGTTTTTATCAATCGTATATTGGTCTAATAAATTACATATCTATTGATTTTTATGTAATGTGTTCTGCTGGGCCGGTTTAGCTATAAGCTTAAAATTAATTAAAAAAAATAAGCATAACAGCTCAGTCAGTTTCCTCTTTTGTACTTTTGGCAATGCTAAAATATTTTGACGAATATTAGTTACCCCAGAAGATACTGAATGTCAGTGTAATTTAAAGCATTTAAAATCTGATTCTTCTTGGATATATCCAAGAATATTTGAGCAAAGGCAGGGAAATGGAGTTGAGGTACAATGCAGCCACAATCAAATAGGAGAGGCAGGCTCAAATATTGTATGTTCTGTTCATATTTTTAATGCTCTTGCACTCGTATTGAGTATTAACTTTGCTATCGGATTTTTCCTTGTCTCTTCAGACCTAGCCCTAAGCCCAGCCATGACTATGAGAGACTGAAGATGCAGTGCATGAAAGCTATGTCAGATCTGCAGTCTCTGCAAAACCAACACACAAAAACGCTGAAGAAATGTGAGGAGGCAGTAAAGGAAGCAGATTTCTATCAGTAAGTAGAGTCAGAGTTATAAAACACTGAAGCAGGCTCACTGAATTTACACTGACAATAAATTGGAGCATAAATAAGGTTGAGGTAGAAGCTAGAATGTCATAAGCTTCCACACAAATAATATTTTGAAGTCCATTACATGTTCACATATTTGCTTGAAGGAATTATGTAAAATTAGATTTTTAGCCAGAGGGTTTGGACAGTTACTTTGTCTATGTATATCAATGACAGCTCACTAATGCCTGAGATTGCTTGAAATATCATTGGTGTCTTTGACTATGCTTGATAAAACTGCAAATGATGCAGCCTGTCAGTGAGAGGAAATCATAATTTTTTGGGTTAAAAAGTGTTTGAGGGAATTCCTTCCTATGAGGTCTGAAGAAGGGTCTCAACCCGAAACGTCACCTACTCCTTTTCTCCAGAGATGCTGCCTGACTCACTGAGTTACTCCAGCTTTTGTCTATCCTCGAAGTTATGTCAATTTCCTGGAATAAAGGCGGGAGCCACTGACTGCATATTCCATCCAATATATTTTAGGCGAATGTGCACAAATATGTAATTGCCGTTCATTGATCTGCTTTTGCTGTGCTGCTGCATAATATTAGGAAAGTGACGTTTATGACTTTGTTATAATCGTCTTCTGCCAATCCTGTTGCCATCAGAAACCATTTTGAACATCTGAATGTAAATGTTCGATGTCATGGTAAGACAAAACGTATTAATCATGTCATTTGGGATTTAACATATACTCTGCAATATTATATTTGGAAAGAAATTGAAATCAATGTGGCATCTTTAAGGAGTTCATCCACAGTGGGTGGGGAAATGCAACCAAATGGTAAGTAACCTTGGACTGTAAGCTTTTCACTGGGATAAAAACAAACTAGTAGATATATATTTACAGATCAGGCAGCATCTACAGAGATACAGTTAACATTTTTGTATGATGACTTTATCAGAACTATAAAAAGAAAAGTGGTTTAAGTTGTAGAGAAGGGAGAGGGATGGAGAGAATAAAGGAAATGTCTACATTAAGATGGAGACCAAATTGATTGCAGTGACACATGCTGTTGGTGCCCTCTGAGAAGATCATAAACATTTGTTTATCATAGGTAATCTATCCAGAGAAAGTGTATCTGAAGGGAAAATAGTAAGATTGGAGGGGAGGTGAGAGGAAAAAATAAACTGATCAATAGTGCTGGATCTATGAAATGTAGAAGACTAGCTGCTGGAAATCCAGCAGAATGATGATTAAGGATGGATTTGAATGTCCTTGCTTCCGCTGAATTAGAAAATAAGTTGACTGAGTGCATTGAAGGCAATCTCATTGGTGGAGTGAATGCTTCTTGAGCTGAGTTCCTCTCTTTGACATTTGCCATAATTGCTTCACCTCAGTCACTTGATATCTCATTTAAGAAAACTTGCTATTCTAGTTTTAAAGGATGGATGCAACTTGAAGGTAGACAAAAATGCTGGAGAATCTCAGTGGGTGAGGCAGCATCTATGGAGCGAAGGAATAGGCGACGTTTCGTGTCGATTTGCTGGTCTTTAGTTATTTATTGAATTTATGAAATGCATTTACGTGCTGATAAAAGATTTGAATATTAAGACGTAAAAAAATAGATTTATCCATTAAATGAACAGATTTTAGAATGGTCTGTGAATTATTGCAAAATCTCTGGAAAAATACTGCATTTCATCAAAAATAAGACTATCCTTGAAAGATTGTATTGAGCGCAGAGCATTAAATAAATCTTGGCATGGCTCATTGCTGTAAAATATGAGAAGCAATAAAATACGGCATGAAGGTTCATTGGAAAATGAGATATTTCAATGGAAAATCCCTGTTTATAGCATGCTAAAGAGTATGAAACAACCATTAGCGAGGAAAAACCACAAAGAAGGATATTGTCCCCTTCAGATGGACCCCTGTGTTTAGATTCCAATATTACCCAATTTATTATTGGATGGCAATTTGCTGTATTGGATCTTGGCTTCTTTTAATGCTTGAACAATTTTATGCATTCATTTCTGGAAGGCAGCAGAAACACCCACAGTAAAATGAGTGGGTGTATGTAAAAAAATAAGATGTAATGTTATCGTGGCAGAAATCATTCCAAGATTTTTCGAGATGGTGAAGTGAAAGAATTGTATTTTAGATTTGTATTGTCATTGTTGATTGAGAGCAAACTGGCTGGATATTCCTTCGCTGAATTAGTTTGTCCTGCTTTTGTGAACAAGACATAACTGGCAATTTTCCAGTCTCAGCTGGATGCAAGTGCTGTAACTGTACTGGAAAAGCATGGGCGAGAAGCTAATTTTGGAGCACAGGTCTTCAGTACCGTAGCTAGGATGCTGGCTGGTCCTAAAGTCTTTGCTGTATCCATGCTCTCAACTCTCTCTTGATGTCACTTGGAGGGAACTGAATTGACTGAGGACTAGTTTTTGCTGATGTTGGGGATATTTGACTAAAGCATGTATGGTCATCCGTTTGTGCATTGGAATGAATGTGGTTGCAAATACTCCAGCCTTGTCATTAGCATTTACATACTGGGTCTCATTGTCGTTAAAATTGGGATATTCTTGAAGCCACCTCATGGTGGCTATTTAAATGCCCATATCTATATGGTAGAACTGCAGAATATTGATCTAGAATTGACAGCACAGATAGGATGTTGTCAATTTATTAAACAATTAACCGGGAGAAAATGTTACCTTAGTTAAATAATTAAATTGCAGAGTAAGAATGTAAATGTAAGAATGCCTTTGTTTCTTAGTTTATAATCAAAATCTATTTCAGACCTTTGCAACATGTCCCACTTGTCCATTATTTGCTTTAATTGTTATGCCATTGTAACTTTGCAACTGTCTGTTAGCATGTTAATTTGCATATTCTCAGTGTCAGAACATTAGATCACCCTGATCCTGACCCATTTCAGCATTGAAAAATAGTGCCACCACGATAATTGTTAATCAATCTGACATACAGAAGCTGAATAAATGTAGTGCTTTATGGAGAGCTTAATTCAAATTGCTCTTTGGTAGGACAAATCTGGTCTCATTTTCCAGTGTTAGTTGCAGAATAAAAATAAATCTATGTTTCTTTCAGTCTGCCTTTCTTTCAGTAATCCATGAAGTGGCGTCCTGTAATTAAGTTTTCAATTCCCTGTAGTTATCTATTACATTACAAATTATTCAGCACACAATACGAATGATGTCATTTCCTTAACCCTTTGAAAGCACAGGTACTGTACACTTGTCGCATGTTATAAAGGTCATTGTGCCCGAGTGGGATCTTTGAAAGAACTAACCAATTAATCCTTTTCCCCATGTCTAACCTGCAACTTGCAAATATTGTCCTTTTAATCATATATTCAAAGTCAATTACAATCCCATAGAGTTTGTTCGCCAAGAGATTTTGTTGAACATAACAGAATTGGACTAAATACTTGTAGTTCAGTCTATTTGTTTAGTTGATTTAGTTTAGGGATACAGCACGGAAACAGGCCCTTCTGCCCACCGAGTCCGCACCGACCAGTGATCCCCACACATGAACACAAGCCTACACACACTAGTGACAATTTACACATACCAAGTAAACAAATTCAATCCAATTAACCTGCAAACCTGTTCGTCTTTGGAGTGTGGGAGGAGACCGAAGATATCGGAGAAAATCCACGGGGTCAAGGGGAGAACGTACAAACTCCTTACAGACAGCACCCGTAGTCTGGATCAAACCCGGGTCTCCGACTCTGTAAGCGCTGTAAGGCAGCAACTCTACCGCCCACAATGATCTATGATCCAAGTAAAGGATTTCTTGCCATTGATAGTATCTAGTCACCTGACATTGGAGAGTTAGATGACAAGCTACCATTTCACACTTTATAGAAGATTGATGTCAGTGACCTTTGGGTGTAAATATATATATGCACAGTTAGTTACCTATACTTGTTTCAGTAAACAATGTCATGAGGGCTGACATTAACGCTTAGCTTACAGAACTTGTGACCTTGCGGTTTGGGGGCAGGGGTGGGCTTCAGAGCCAATTTGCATGTGTACAGTGCATATATTAACTAAATACACCCTGCAGCACTTTAGAAATTAATTCAGGACTGGAGTTGTTCTAGGCTGCACAGTAAAGCCATCTTGTGTCTCCAATCTGGTATATGTTGTGGATATTTTAATAATCAAACAGGTGGAGATTTTCTAATATCTCAGTCCCAGCTTCGTTGGAAATATAACCATCTGCCTATCAACAACTTGTATCCACCTATTACTTGTCATACTTTGTCTGCCCCTTCTCTTCCAGCTTTCTTCCCTCCTCCTCTCAAACAATCAGTCTGGGGAAGGGGGACATAAAATGCTGCAGTAACTCAGCGGGACAGGCAGCATCTCTGGAGAGAAGGAATGGGTGACATTTTGGGTCGAGACCCTTCTTCTGAAATGCTGCCTGACTCACTGAGTTATTCTCGCGCTTTGTATCTTGTCTTGTTTTTGTGAGATTGTTAGTTTGTTGGTAGACAAAAGTGCTGGAGAAACTCAGCAGGTGCAGCAGCATCTATGGAGCAAAGAAAATAGGCAACGTTTCTGGCCAAAACCCTTCTTCAGACTGATGACAAATTGTTAGTTTGTTGGTTGGCTAAGGAACAAAACTTTACGATCATTAATAATGCTGAAATGTAATATTTGGAAAAATGCAACTTGCACAACTGTTGAAATACATATGTTGAAATATAAATCCTATTATCTTGTATTTTGTTCTTATCAGTCTCTGGCAAAGTTTTGTATACATATGATTCACCTCTGTTGAGGCAGGAAGAGATCAGAGGTCAACTCATCTGAAATAAACAAGAACACGTTTAACTTGCAAAATGGAGGCAGTGCTTTTAATTAATTGTAAATGATTTACAGAAATATTCTAAATTTGTTCACCATTATTCAATGTGTTCAACCGGGGATCCTGCGGTTCAGTCATCAATTCCTAACACGCAAAACCTTTTTTAATTCCGTCAGCACGTTACACAATCGCCTGCGAATGGATCAGTCACAACTCAAGGAAGATATGGAGGTCATCAAGAGGGAGAACTCCCAGTTGTTACGGGAACACAATCATGCACAGCAGACCTGTGAGGAACTGAAGAGACTCCATGAGGAGGATCTGAAAGAGATCACTGACCTGCGTTGTCAGCAGCAACAAGTGAGTGTGGAGTACATGCTATCAGCTTTTCATTACCAAGCAGCTGATTTTTTTTCACAATTGTATGCAAGAGATTTCTTGCGTTATCTTAGCGACTTGTATAACAGAATCCCCCCCCTCTGGCATGAGTGACAGTAAACCAGAATAGTGTGCATAATTGCATGAGGAGGGGATGCAGCAGCTCTGTTTCCAAGAAATAAGGAAGAGTCAAAAGGATTATTGTTATTTTGGTTCAGGGTATACAGTTAATTTTGTGTTTTTATTCTGTCCCAGAAAGACAAAGCATTGGCTGGAAAATGAACAATGAAATAGAAGGGACCAGGGAAGGGTTTGTTGTATTATTGTCGTGTGTACTGAAGTACAGTGAAAAGTCTTTTGTTGCGTGCTAACCAGTCAGCGAAAAGACTGTACAGGATTACAATCAAGCCATCCACAGTGTACAGATACAGGATAAAGGGAATTACATTAAGTGCAAGATAAAGTCTGGTGAAGTCCGATTAAAGATAGGTTGAAGGTGTCCAATGGGGTAGATGGAGAGATCTGGACTGCTCTCTAGTTGGTGAGAGGATGGTTCAGTTGCCCAATAAGGATAAATGAGGTGCAAAGGACTACTTAAATTAAATAAATAAAATCAATAAATAAAAGATAAATAGATAAATAAAAGCTTTGGTAGACAAAAGTGCTGGAGAAACTCAGTGGGTGCGGCAGCATCTATGGAGCGATGGGAATAGGCAAAGTTTCGGGCCGAAACCCTTCTAAAAGCTTTGCTGCTTTCTTGTCTATGATCTTTAATTTTTAAAAGCATTAAGATATGCACTATTCCCATTACAGCTTTCATCCAGTATCCACAAGAGTGTAAAATTAGCTTGGCAGTCCAATTGTCCACAGGGATTGCCTGTTGAATTGTCCCAAGTGCATGACATAATATGGTTTATCCAGATTTTGTCTGGATATCTGTAGCTGTACATTTAAAACAAGAATGTCTTTAAGTAACTGATGCCTCGACTCATTTTTTGCTGTTTGTAATTACCCACATAATTTGAGCCGAGAAAAAATCGTATTGAGCAGTATTTTCAGTGAACCTCAATGATATTGGTTCCGCCTTGTTGTACGTGAATGTCATTGATTCTCCCTGGAGGTTCACTAGCAGGTTGATGCTTCAATGCTGATGCAAACACGCACTCATTAGATCCAAAGCTGGATTGAGGTGGGAGCAGTCCAAGCAGTCCACAACCATAGACAATGGTGTCCAGACAACGAAATAAGGTGACGATCCAGTCACCAGAAAGAGTCAGATATGATAAGAACACATCATATGTGAAAAAGTATCACTATTGTGAGAGTCCAGGGACGCTTCAAAGTGAAGTTGAGACTGTGGGGGATCAGACCGAAGACTACCAAATTGATAATCCATGAATGCAAGAGTCTGAGGAGGAGACGATGCGAAACTAGAACCAAGATGAGGAACTGATGGAACAGGACATGACAGAGCAGAATCCAGTACCAGCGCAAACAGATGCAAAGGCCAGACCAAAGCATCAGAGACCACCCAGGCGATACGAGGGCTATGAGATGTATTGACATGAAAATTATGCGTTATCAATCTAATAAATGCCATATCCTAAATAGTGTTGGAATGTTCAGTTAACAATATGATGATGCGGAAATCCTTTTTGTTTGATAAGGGACGGATGTCATGGTAACTGATGTTGTATTTAAATGTATCACATGTTACTACGAGTCAAAAAGGTCAGAGGACATATGTTGCTGGGATGTAAAGGAATGGTGGAATAAAACCAGCGCATTCTGTGTTCAGTGTTTATTATATTTGGAATAAGGCGAGATCTGACATTGACAATGATGACGTTTGCATACCTGCGGCTTTGTGATTGATATACTCCACCAATGCAGCTACTTTCTGATGAGAAATGTACTGAGACCCTGGCAATAACATACACTCCAGCATGGTATTTCAGAAATGCAGCAGTCTTGGTACATTTGTTCAGATGGGAAATCAACTATTTGTCTGGTCTTGTAGATATATAAGTAAGTCTAATGATGTTATTCTTCAGGCTCTATTTGACCAACATGAACTTGATCATCTTTAGCACCAAACCAGAGATTGTTATGATGCTGCCTGACCTGCTGAGTTACTCCAGCACATTTTTTTATAAACCAGTATCAGGTGTCGGCCACCTCGCATTCTTGTCCATTTTTCTTGCAGCAGTAAAATACATTTGAGCTAAAGTAAAATGTAAGAAAAATTCATTGGGCCTCATTCTCCTCTCGTTCCTTACCTAATAAGTAGAAAACTTCAAAAAGATGCCATTAACCAAACACTCCCTTTCTCTTGAAGGTAGACACATAATGCTGGAGTAACTCAGCGGGACAGGCAGCATCTCTGGAGAGGAATGGGTGATGTTTTGGGTCGAGACCCTTCTTCAGACTGATGTCAGGGCAATGGGAATCTTTGTCATTACATGACTAAAGGAAAATTTATAAAGTGACAAGTTAAGGGCCTCCTTTCAATACCAGTGAGAAATGCAATATTTATACCTTTGCTCATTTTGTCATACACTGATAATGGAAGAACCCTTGTATTCACATTCAAATTATGAGAAACTCCAGTTCATAGGGTGCCCGTGCACATTATAACATGCTTGCTTGTTGTTTTCCTAAATCTTCAAACCAAGGGCACTTTTCAAGAGCTAAATGCCATGATCTACCTATCCTGCACCATGAAAAAGGCTTTACTTTTATAATTGTGTAACCTGATCAATGTGAAATTCAGTGGTGTTATATATCTGCCTGACACTGCCAAGTTGAGTCACTTTAGGACTTAGTATAATCATGTTCTTTGTGAAGGGAGTTAAATAATTGAATACATCTTTTTTTGTCAGGCTGAATAATGGGAGAAAGAAGAGATTTGCTTTCTATAAAAGTTTCAGGGAAGATTTAGGCTCAATGAGCAATGCATTAATTATAAATCGTTCTTTTGTATGCTCTGATCTGCCAAATTATAATCATCCATTAAAAGTTCATTTTAGACTTTTTCTTCTTAAATTGACAATTTATTACAATCCTAAGTGTTTTTGCACAATAATCTGTGCACATTTACTTTAATCTTTTGTATTATCTTTGTTGCTGAATTCTGTGCTACTCCCTGAAGGACAAGTGCATAACAAGTGGGCAGTAGTTTTCCAGTAAATGTAGTGGAGACGCCATGTACTGGAGTGGTGAAAAGAGTATTATTTACACTAACTCTTTCTTTGCCATCAAGAAAGAGTTACTGGCATTTCAATGACTACTCTAGTGGCATTCGTGCATACTTGACGACTCTTCAGCTCACTGTAACACGCTACGAGTATCCTGGTCATTAGAGTTCACACTTCGACCCGAGAAACTATGTGTGAGGCTAATGAGGATTTAAATCTTGAAAAAAAAATGCGGTCCGTCTCCGACAGGTAAATGGACTGATCTCCTGCGAGACCTCAGCCTATGTTGAAAAAATATACAATCTTCAGGTGTGATTGGCTCGAAAGCGCAACGAAGGCCAACATTTCTGGAGATTATCATCTTTCTAAAAGCCCTGTCCCATTGTACGAGTTCATTCAAGAGTTCTCCCGAGTTTGCCCTGATTCGAACTCAGAGATTTACAGTAATGGCCGCTCGTAGGTACTCTGTTGAAAAACATGTTGAAAAATCTTCACGAATCTTCCCGAGCTTACTGCGTTTCCCGAGGACCTGCCGTTAGTGTTACGAGCCGCTAAGTGACATCCCTGACCTCCGACGTACCCGCTACGGGCATTCTACGTGCTTCCACGAGTTTCTTTTTTTTTTAAACTCGGGAGAGCTCTTGAATGAACTTGTACAGTGGGACAGGGCTATTAATGCCAATATCTTGTTTCAACAGAGGCGAGTGCAAGACCTCTTGGCAGCACCTGCTGCAATCCTTGTTGCCATTCTTCAACTCTCCAGTCTGACCTGTTAATAAATGATACCAAGATTCTTCAGCACAGGTTGATAAGGATGAACAGGATATTCAGGGACAAATTAACTGTGAACACGAGACATCTACAGTTTGGAAGCCTCGCCTTGCTTCAAAGGAAAAGTTGCTCTACAGGCACCTTGAGGTCAAAGTCAGCAGAGATCCTATGTCCAGAAGAACAGAAAAGGAAGACCACAAGCTCAACGTGCACAGCATCCTCTGCCAGGTCACCCTTCCCAGCACTGAGACCCTAATTATTTTTAGTTGTCCCTGTTGGGCTGACCATATTTTTCTCATATCCAGCACCAGCCATGTGAAATGGATGCTCAGTTGTAAGCTCAGTACATGGGAAGATGTCATCACGTTGACAGGAGAGGATTGAGGGAGTTCTCAAATCATCTTTGAGGGGAAAATGTATCACCCCCCCTGAGTCCTGGCAATGTCAGGTCCATAACTGCTCAAAATGGCACGGTATTTGGAATGACTTTCAAATCTTGAGTCGACAAGTCAGTAGCATACGGAAGTCCAATCTAAATAGTAGGAGGACTAGGGGATTTCACAAACCACCTACCTACTTAACGGATAGACATCACCTGCCCTGCCCCATGTGTGGAAGCAACTGCCTTTCCTGCAGTAGCATTGTAAATCACTTCAGAACTCTAGATATTGGAGTGAAGGCAAGTCATCCTCCATCTCAAGGGACTGCCTGGAATGTTAGCTTGACAGTAACAGTTGCATTAAGAGATGATGAATGATCAGACCCCACGTTATCCAATATGGGAAAGCAGAAATACCATTTGAAAATGCTTTTCGAAACAGCGGTGAATCTTCTCTATAGGCTAGCTATTTAGTTTAGTTTAGAGATAGAGTGCGTCAACAGACCCTTCGGCCCACTGTGTGCACGCCAACCAGTGATCCCGTAAACACTAGAACTCCTACATACAATGGACAATTTATATATTTTTTTAACCAAAGCCAATTAACCTACGAACCTGTACGTCTTTGGAGTGTAGGAGGAAACCAGAGCACCCGGAGAAAACCCACGTGGTCACAGGAAGAACGTACAACATCCGTAGTCAGGATTGAACCTGAGTCTCTGGAGCTTTAAGGCAGCAACTCTCGCTGCTCCACCGTGCCGCAGTATAGAAGTGTTTAAAATGGAGTTTATAAGTTTTGCAAGGATTGGGGGTTTGATAGCTATGGGGATCTGGAAAATGACCATTTTCCAGATCCCCATAGCTATCAAACCCCCAATCAACTCTGTCCAAACCCCCAATCAACTCTGTCCAGATGCCTGATGTGGATCTGCCATGATTTTATTGAATAGTGGAGTAGGCTCAAGGGACCAGGTGGCCTACTCCTGCTGGTTTTTGTGTGAGTTCTTGTGTTTGATTTTTCTTGAGAAAGACACTTTGGGTTAAAATATACCTGCAAAATATACTTCAGCCCAATTATGTCAGTGTTTTGATTAATATACCTTGTATTTCATGCTGTTTCAAATCAGGATTTCCTCCATGCCTAGTGCGATCTTTGTTTCTTAGCAATCTTGTCCTCAGTGGATATCAAGAATCATTAAATTAAATTCTTCTGCTTATAGGATTCTTTTTATTTTTACCATAAACTAGCAGGGTACAAGTGGGACACTCAGGCTTTCCTTCTCTTCACAAATTATGAAAAAACTTTTATTTACTGAAAGGTATCATCATAATCTTTTATAAGTGTTTACCTTATGATAAGGACGTTCTTTGGGTTCTTGATTTAGCTGGCTAAGGTAGATGCAAAACATTCCTTCTGTGTTATGCATGTATTTGCGTGCTGATCTTTGAGAATGGTTGGGTGATTAAAGCCTATTTTTGGTCCATATTTGCGACGATTAAGTAACGAGGGGGAAAACTCCTATTGTTAAGGTGAAATGCTAGTGAATATTGGTGTTTTTATTCTTGATGTGATGCATCAGCTTTGTTTGTTTTTGCGAGGCGTTGTAATAGATGACTTCTCCCTTTAGGCCTGAGATACTTAAAGGGCAAAGGAATGATTGAATAAAGCCTGTTTATTCTGGTTCACAGCATCCATTCACACAGGACAATGCTGCTTGTTTGATGAATGCTTTATAAGTTCAGATTAGAAACAGAAAGCTGTTGCAAATTGAATGAAGTGAACATTTTGGAACTATATATAAACATTTAGCTGACACATCTCCAAGGGGGAGATTTTATAGAAAAGTTCATGGTTTACAAAGAAAGAACTGAAGCAGTGATGCAAAGGTTCTTGGAAATGTTAAGTCCGTGCTTCATTTGATGTAGGAAAAGAAATTAGTGTGTAAAACCAACCCCTGTGCATTCAAATAAGCACAAATGTGAGTGGAGCTGATGTTATTTGACTAGAAAAACAACCCCTGATGCCAAGTTAAAACTAAACTTTAGGAATCAAAATGAAAGTTTGCACAGAGTAAACCACGTAACAGTCATGCAAGTCAAAGGTCACTGTGAATGCACAAGCAAAGAGGTTGTTTTTTTTCACTTTTTGGAAAGTTTCTGAGTCAAAAGACAACGGATGTTTGAATGCTCATTTTTGTACATAAATCAAGTTTTTAAATTGTGGCAACTTTGTGTAATGCTTGGAATTTAACTTGCCTTTTACAAGTATGAACTTATTTTGCACCACAGGTAATGTACTGTCATTGATTAATTTTTGTGGATTATTTGACAATGTTGCTTGCTTCTCTCAAACCAGGCGTAGCATTTTTATTGAATGGTTTTATTATATATTTCACTATTCGTCTTGGAATTATTTAATTTTTCAAAATGTTATTTTTTTGGCTTATGTTTGTTAACTCATTACATTGCACATCAAATAACAAGCTGTTAAACTCCTGCAGCGGCATGTGATATTTTCACGCCTTACATTTATTTCTTGTTGAAAATAACCATTCCTTATTCTGTACTGGAAGGCTTCCTATCAAAACATCCCACATTAGCATTGTTCCCAGGATGGAAAGATCTAATACTAGAGGGCATAGCTTCAAGGTGAGCGACAAATAAAAGGAGATGTGCAGGGAATGTTTTTTTTTACACAGAGAGAGGTGAGTGCATGGAATTCGCTGCCAGGGGGTGGTGTTGAAGGCAGATATGATTGTGGCATTTAAGAGACTTTTGGATATTTACATATGGATGTTCGGGGAATGGAGGGATTTGGATTATGTTGGTTTATGATGCCAAAACTATCACATGATGCCAGCACATAATCCAAATCCCTCCATTCCCCGCACATCCATATGTATATATCCAAAAGTCTCTTAAATGCCACAATCATATCTGCCTTCAACACCACCCCCTGGCAGCGAATTCCATGCACTCACCTCTCTCTGTGTAAAAAAAAACATTCCCTGCACATCTCCTTTTATTTGTCGCTCACCTTGAAGCTATGCCCTCTAGTATTAGATCTTTCCATCCTGGAAACAATGCTAATGTGGGATGTTTTGATAGGAAGCCTTCCAGTACAGAATAAGGAATGGTTATTTTCAACAAGAAATAAATGTAAGGCGTGAAAATATCACATGCCGCTGCAGGAGTTTAACAGCTTGTTATTTGATGTGCAATGTAATGAGTTAACAAACATAAGCCAAAAAAATAACATTTTGAAAAATTAAATAATTCAGCATAGACATTGTGGGTCAAAAGGCCTGTACCATGTCAGACGCCTTGCCTTGGCTTGCCATGTCAGCTGTACCATGTCTGCCACTTTGCCTTCATTCATTTTCTTAGTGACCTCCCATAAAATAACTTCAATCAGATTTGTTAGGCAAGATTTCACATGCACCAAACCATGTTGACTTCACCTTTGCAGCCCCTGCCTTTCCATTTGATCATAAATCCTATTCATATGAATGTTTCCCCCAGTTTCCCTTCTGCTGGCATATGGCTCACTGATCTGCAGTTTCCTACTGCTCTTCTTCAATATGGAAACAATGTTAGCTTTCCTCTATTCTTCCAATACCTCACCCATGGCTCACGTTGATGCGACAATCTCCCTGCCCTTGCAATCTCTTTCCTTGCTTCTACCTTTACATGCATCAATATCTGTAACATTTCCTCTTTCCTGATAGACACATTTCCAGACAATTATCGTTCTCCATTAACTCTCCATTCTCTCAGGTGAATACTGCTACAAACTATTAATTCAGGACGCTGCACATATCCCTTGGCTCCTCATTAGATTTGCCTTATGGTTCTTGAAGGAACCTACTCTTTCCCTGCCTACCTCGCGTAATATATTTGAGAAGTTTTAGAATTCTCTTTTATTCTGTTGACTAGGGCTATTTCTCATCCCCTATGTCTTGGTCACATTTGATTGTTGCCTTCACAATTGTTGCCTGTTATCTATGCTAAGTATTTCCACCATTTTCTGATTTTCTGATTTTGAAGCCAAAGGTTTTATTAGACTGCTTCTGCTTTCCTTTGAGTGCTCATCTTTTTCAATCTAATTTGAAAAATTGAGGTTAATCGTGTTGTCATTGAAAGGGCCAAACGAGTCTCCTGTTTTTAAGCTGCCAGATCCTGTTTTTTTTGTTGTAGTTGGTCCCAAGCCTATTAGAGCTACTAAACCCATCATGCAAAGGTTTTGTTACTTGGGTGTGAAACAGTTGTTGAACGTCCTTTTATATGACTTTAAGGCAGGGAAGTATAAGTGATGATTACAAATACTTTTCCCTCAAGAAATGTTTGTTGTTTCCTAATTATATTAATTTATTTCTGCAATGGAACCTTTCTTTATTGCAATCATATTTAAAACATATTTTAAACAAATTTAAAATGTTTTCAACTGTGGTAATTTATGAACTATTTCAATGTAAAGAAGCATTTCCAAGCTAATTTGCAAGCTGTAGCATAATGCGGTGCTCTAAAGCTAGATTTGGTGTTTAAAGTTTAAACATTTCCCTTTTCAACTCTGAGACTGAAATTGTGTGTTTAGAATTTCCTTGCTTTTCAATTGCAGTAGGATGTATGGTTTATTTACAGTTTTTCTTAATAATTCTAACTCATTTGAGACAGAGTGTAAATTGATTTTATTTGGTAAATGGATTTTACCAAACATTATGATGGCAGGTGAATTGTAAGATTCAAGTAAATGTGATTTTAAGAAAGGCAAATCAACCAACCTATATTTATGATGATCCTAAATTGAATCACAAAGCACTTTTCATCAATCCTTTTGAATGTTATAATTTTGTCACTCCAATGTTGTAGCCTGAACAGAAGGTCAGTGGAATACATCACATAACTTATCCAGCTGATGTTGAACTGAAGTGGAGGGAGTGAGGGCTTACCAAATTGTGTTTGGCTTGTTACAGTTATTGCAAGAGATTCTCACATTTTGGGGACAGATATTTTGAGTAACGTATGGAGTGAACAATGTATTTCCAGAAAAATAAAGAATTCTGACTCATTATCCAGTAGCTCTGACAGCGTTGCGCTGAATAGGATGATTACATGTAATGTCAAACAATATCTGGTATATATTAATTGCAAAATAACATTATTACAAGAGTTGCAACTGTTGTGATTTATCTTATTGTGACCCATTTATTTCCTTTCATTCATGACATGACTAAAAAAAAGCTCAAAGTGCATATGCATTCCTCATAATCAAGCATCTATACAGATAAGTTCAGATAGTGGAAAATGATGGGGGAAAGGGGGTCCTGTGTTCTGAAATGAGCCTGGCCAAGCTTCAGTGGAATATATATATATATACCAAATGGGTTGGTTAGTAGGTTTGCAAATAGTACCAAAATTACTGGAATCGTGGACAATGAGAAAGCCTGTCAAAGTATACAGCAGGATATAGATAAACTACAGCAATGGGCAGGTGGATAGAGGTGAAGTGTGAATCCGAGCAAGTGTGAGGTGTTGCACTTTGGGAGGCCGAATGAAAGGGGAAAATATATAATTAACGGCAAGAGACAGTTCTTATGCTGTACTGTTCAATCTTAAAAGCTTTTGAGCTTTGGTGGTTATGGTAGTATAGTTTTGAGGATTCCCCCATGATTAGGGCACCCAAACAGTACAGTTACATCTTTAAGAGTCTCTATTTGAACTAACTCAACAACTACACTTATGATTAAAACTGTTGTTTAATGAAATGCTCAGATAGACTCAATAAAGTTGTCATTTAGGTGCTTCAGTTGCATGTCCTTTCTGATGTTTGCTGCACACTGGTTTCCAATAACTGAAGGTTGGCAGCTCCACTCATTTCTAGATGTGTAGCACCATCTAATGCAAATTGTGAAAACTGCTGATTCTCCAAACGGTTTTGGAGATGGATCTGGTTTTTATACAAATTGATTTTTGTTCTGCAGCCCAATTTGTTTTAGCCCAGTGCTAAATTATCAACTCAGATGTTGTATGTGAGTCTTTACGAGTCAGTAGCAGCAGCAAAACCTATTAGGCTGAATCATTTGCCCTAAAAACATCATCATGCATTATTATGGAATCAACATAATTCAAACATATGATATGGTCATTATTACTTTACTGCTTTTGGGACTTTCATCTGTGTAGAATTGGTCACTACTACATTTGTGACACTTTAATAAAATCTGCATTTCAAAAATACTTTGAATGCAAGAAAAGCACTTTGATCTTGTGATTCTGAAAAGCATTAAGTAAATGCAAATCTTTCATTAATTTTCAAGTAACTACAACAAAAATCAAATGTTGTTTACTTTATATTGCACTGGCTTTCTTAGATTTAAACTCGCTAAGTTGGTGTGCACCTCATTGAATGTCGAATGTAGCTTATTCAGTGCAAAAGAAAAAAAATACACATTTTAACGTGATTTTTAAAATTGAAGCATCTTTTAAACAGTGTTGTACTGTACCAGTGCATGCTGTTGGAAGCTGATATGCCAGTTGGCTTTCTGTGAATGCCTCTATTTGCAAATGTTCGCTTTAAATAGTCAGATAGGGAGATCAGAATTGCAAGACATCTCATGAACAGAAGAGACCAGGTAGGCGAGTCTTGAGACAGTAGCAACAAACTAAAGTTTGAAAGTTATTACATCTAGGTTTTTTTTTTTTGAGTGACTTGCATAAAGTCGTAGTGTGTATGACACAGAAACAAGCCCTTTAGCCCTCTTCATCTATGCTGATCTTTTTGCTCATCAACATTCACCCCATTTTCCAACAGTTCATTTGATTGTGAGCTTTGCCTTATTCTCAACAAGTACTGAACAGTGATCACTCTGATTTATTTATATAAGTAACAAACCATACTATGCAGAGATTTCCTCATTAGTTTAAGAGTGATATCTCTGCTATTTTCACGACTTCAGGTGTTGAAATTTGATGCTTTATTCTATAATTTTTCATATGTGTTCACACTTTGGGTGAGGTTTTCACTGCTCAGAGCTAAAACAGGACGAAAGACTCCTTTCATTTGCAGCAGAAAAACTTTGCAGGATGTGGATTATTATTCTAGACAATGTAGTAAATTATTTTTGTGTAGATATTCCATTATAAGATCATCATAAAGCTTTACCCTTTCATCATTAATTGCAGCGAGCATAGCTTCATTTTTTCCTTATTTCAGTGGGTTTGAACAGTAAAATGCATCTGGTGTGCAGGGTCTATTCTACAACAAGGAGTGGATAACTGCTTTTGAGCTGAGCGGCATTGCCAGATAAAGGAGAGAGTCGGTAGGATTGGCCTGTTTTATCTGAAAATAAACACAAAATGTTGATGTAACTCAGCGGTAACTGAGTTACTCCATCATTTGGTGTCTATCTTTGTAAACTAGCATCTGTAGTTCTTTCCTACGCGATATTATCTGAAGTTTGGAAGTATGGCAAGTGATGTCATTGAATCAAAGGAGTCTGGGAGGGATTGTCAAGCTGGATCCTCTGTTTCACCTGGATGGAGAGTCTCAAGGTCAAAGGCTAGCCATCCAGAAACATAGAAACATAGAAAATAGGTGCAGGAGTAGGCCATTCGGCCCTTCGAGCCTGCACCGCCATTCAATATGATCATGGCTGATCATCCAACTCAGTATCCTGTACCTGCCTTCTCTCCATACCCCCTAACTAAAATATGAATTGTGATTCTTTGTTATCTTTGGAAATATCTTTCTAAAATGGCTGCAAATGCTCAGTTATCAATTAAACACAAGATTGTGCTCAGCAAATTTACTTTTGCTTTGCAAGGAATTGAAAGGCAAAGGAATCAATCAAAAGTAGAATTAAAATTGAAGTTCAAATATGATTGTGTAGAAATTTCTACTATAACTTAGTAGTTGTGTTCCTAAGAAACCTCGCATTATAAGAAATGCACATAACGGCTGGCAGAGCTACACATGGGCAGATTTAACCTCTCCCTACTCATTGTGAGGTTCCAACCTACCCGACGAAGACTGCTATCATCCTAATGCCAAAGAAGAGGTAGCATGCCCTACTGACGATCGTCCGATGGCTCCAATATCCACCATCGTGAAATGCTTCGCGAGACTAATCATGGTGAACATGCAGTCTCCCTGACAGCTATGACCCATTGCAATTCATCTACTGCAGCCACAGATGCCACCTCACGGCCCATTCACTTATCCCTGGAACAACTGGATATTAAGGACAGCTATGACAGACTCCTGAGACCAAAAGGAATAGTTTGCATTAAAAGTTGGGTTTTAAGGAGGATTTAGTTTTATTTTAGTATATCACTTTACCGTTCCAATAATTTTTTTTATATAGGTGTGGAGCTGCAAGAAATGTACTTAATTTCCATTATATAATATTTCATTATATAATCTCCCATTGCACAATTAAGATCTGACATCAATGTGTTAATGTTTATGAAGAATATATTCTGTTTCTTGTAATATAGGAAATAACTAACAGAAACTTTTTGAAGGTAGACAAAAGTGTTGGAGAAACTCAGCGGGTGCAGCAGCATCTATGGAGCGAAGGAAATAGGCAACGTTTCAGCCCGAAACGTAGCTTATTTCCTTCGCTTCATAGATGCAGCTGCACCCGCTGAGTTTCTCCAGCACTTTTGTTACCTTTGATTTTCCAGCATCTGCAGTTCCTTCTTAAACTCTTAGAAACTCTTTGAAGTTCAGCAAATCAGGAGCAAAAAGGAGTAAAATGTGATTATGTAAACATTTCAAAATCATTCAAATGTTATCTCAAGATTTAAACCAGAGTATATTAATTTACATTTTTTTTTTGCTTTGCAGGTTATGAGGGAAAATGGCTCATCTGAGATTCTAAATAAACTATATGATACTGCCATGGATAAATTAGAAGGCTTAAAGAAAGACTATGATGCACTGAGAAAGCGGTACAATGAGAAGGTTGCCAACCACAACACTGACCTCAGCCGCTTGGAGCGGATCGACGAGGATAATCGACGATTTCAGAAACAGAATGAGATGCTCATGAAGCAAACAGATGCTGCTGTTGTGGAGAAAACATCTGTCCAGCAACAATATTTATCTACACTGAAAAGGTGAAGGGTTACCCTGACACACGGGTTATAATACGAATCTGGGATTGAACCCAATCGGATTGTTGAGAAGTCAGAGTTGTAGAACCGTTTTCTTTTAGTCACTTTCATAGTTACGTAACACAGAAATGGACCCATCACACCCCAGCCATGCTGACCATTGTACCTCTTAATACTAATCCCGTTTGCCCACATTGAGTCCAATACTTTTATGTCTTGGCTATTAATTCCTCTTAAATGTTATCTCAAGGGCCTGTCCCACTTTCACGACCTAATTCGCGACCTAGTCCGAGTTTGCCCTTGACTCGTACGCGCAGCGTGGTCGTCACGAGGTCGTAGGTAGGTCGTAGCAGGTCGTGATGCTAGTCGTTAGTACTTGTGGCATCAAGTAGGTCGGAGGCGTTTTTTCAACATGATGAAAAATGTCCACGAGTAAAAAAAGGTCATGAATTAGGTCGTGAATGTGGGACAGGCCCTTTATCTATCCCTTTGGCAATGCAGTCCAGATATCAGCCACTCTTTATGGGGGATTGTTCTTGGCTAAATACATTATTTAGTATTAATGTTGAACTTAACACAAAACAAGTCCTTTTGCCCGTCATGTCTATCCCAAGAGACATCTCTATAATGTTTTATGCAACTTATTAAACGTTAGCCTTTTAAGCTTTTGAAATATCTTCCACTTTATCTCTTATTCTATTAAATTTAGAATAGTCTGGCATTTCTAATAAATCTGCCAAAAGTTTTATGCCTCAGACACCATCCCTTTAATTTGCTAACATAATGCAAATCTCCAAAAGTGAAAATTAAACTATGTAACTGCGAAATGCAACACTATAGATTTTACACCAAATTTAACATTTGATATTTAATGTGTGGCAAGTGCTAAAGTGGGACTGATGTGTTCCAATCTTGTCCGCTGCTGCCTTTTCTATGCAGGTTTATTAAATGTTAGACTTTTAGTGAGGGAGAGAAATTTCCAGATAAGGCTAAAGCTGATTAGGCATCCATTAACCTTCTATATTGCAATTCAAATGTTGTTTGGAAAGACAGAATTTAAGCAGTTTTTAAAACTCCCCCATTTTCCCCTTCCCCCAGTTTAAATCTGATTATTATTCTTTGAATTCGAGAAACATAGCTTGAAAGCTATTCGCCATAACGACTATGTGTCATACCAAGTATATGAATGAGAATTGATTTTTGTTCAGGCAGTATAAAGACTTTTACTTTAAAACTGTCCAACATTAAATGTCTTCACGTAGTAATAATACTGTCAAGTTGGCTTTTGCAGAGTAATTGTAAAGAAGTATTTAAGTTTAAATAGCTAAATTACTCGGATTTTTGCTGAATCAACATTAATTGCAATTAATTTATAGATTTTTATATTGTTTCTAAAGATATGATTCAATACAGCATGAATTAAGTAAAGCAACAGTACAGAACAAAGAGCTCCAGAGGGAAATGGAACGATTGCAAACGGAGGTGACTAGATACAAGACGTTGCAGCTGAAAGCAATGAAGGATGCAGAGAAATACAAGGAAGAAAGGGATACAGTACTGAATGAATATCGACTGGTCATGAGCGAAAGAGACCAGGTGCATAAAGAGATTGATAAACTGCAGACGGAATTGGAGTTGGCACAGGGTCATCTGAAAAACACCTCTTCAGAGAGAAAAGTGGCCGGTGAAGAACTTGAAGCCCTTAGACAGGTGAGACCCAATAGTGCCTTTTACTGCTTTTCTAGTATTTTAGCACTGTGGAATCCCTTATCTCTGATCTCTCCGTTTTCCCATTGCCTACAAATTATTCACACGACTTTCTCTGAAAATTGTATTATGAACTTCAAAAGGGGACATGAGGTTCTGATAGGATTGGGTCCTCGCTGGTATCACTATTGCCAGCTAATTTATTATCACTAATAAATCTGCATCATTAGGACCAAACAAAATAGATCTCACAATGGAAGAGTTGAGTTTTTGAGTAACTAATGTCATTACTTGCTGGCAAGGGAGCACTAATACCTTTGTGATGTGTGCTCCTTGTAAAATGGAGAAAAGGGCATAATATATGGTCTTCCCAACAGTTTATATAAATGCAATGTTTAAAATTAAAACATTCTGTTACATATATGTTGCAGCCCTTATTTTCCAGAATTAAAATTGCTCCTGGGAGCAGAATGTGAGAGAGTGCTTTTCTCATGTTGATGAAAATGGTGACATCACTTGTGTTGCAACTAAATTTCAGGAGCTTCATTCTGCGTTGGTAGAGCGAGATCATGCTATCTGTGAGAGGAATGAACTGCTGGAGAAATACTGCCATGAAGTGAAGGACAAAGCAGAAGCTCAAAAGGAGCTTGATCAGGCTTGTAAAGATATTGAGACTGTGAAAGAAGAGAGAGATGTTGCTAGGAAAGAAAGAACAGAAGCTATCATCCAGAGAGATCAGTTGCTGCGGGAGTACTACCAGGCTCGACAGGTGAATTTTGCCCTTGTACAGAGTTGTTTTATGCACTGTCATGTATTGCAAATATCTCTTAATCCTGTGAGTGCTCCATTACATTTTGTACGATTTTTAAATGATAGGTTATTTGACATTTTCCTTTTTTCCCCACCATTGAAAAATTATTGATTCTGGATATGTTACAAGGTGATTAAAATTGGATTATTCCTTAAAGTAAAATTAACATTCTGATCCAGACCTGGAATGTTGGCTGTATCGCTCTCCACATCCTGGCCTAGGTAATGATATTTACTATCAACAGAACTCTGGAGATGTTGCTCAGTTTGGTCACCAGATACTAAATTTTCAAAAGGTGCTGTCCTCTCTGGACTAAATCTGAATTGTTGATGATTTAGATGTTTGTCCTCGGTACTTGAAATTATGAAAGTGCAATATCTACAAAAACACATCACACCTCCTGCCTTGGGTTTGGGAATACGAGTATCATTAATTGCTATGAAAATAACTTTGTTGTGCTGTGGAAGTACAAACGTGCACCATAAAAGCAAAAATGGTGAAATTTAGATTCCAAAAGCCGTAACAATTCTTACATTTCCAATTCTCAGTTTCCAGCATGGACTTAAATTGTTTTTACAACCAATGGTGTAATTTTTGGTTCTATGTTAGGACTTGACCCTTTTATTGAAAAGTTGTTGGTTCAGATTCAACATCAGAGATTTGAGCTCAAACTATCTCAGTTGAGATTCTAGTGCAGTACTGTGGGAATGGTACACCTATAAATACATTACCTAGGCATCAACACCTGGCTGCTTTTGGGACCGTGATGTGCAAAAGAAACAAACTAATTTGACAGATTATAGTGACTACTTGGATGATTACTGAAATTGTGAGTGGCACTGTTGATGTGGAGGTTTTCCTTGACAAGGAAACAAGTCAAATACAATGGGCACCAGGGTGGGCATCTCAAGTTGGAAGCTCTTAAGGCAGCTTATTAGCTCTTAAGGGAGATTTAGTTTTCAAATGTTTGCTTCATAAGTTTTTTGCAAGTGGGAATGCCAAACTTTGTAGAATTGACCATTTGCTTCTTCACTACAAAATATATGATGCACAGCAGAATCATTTCAAATCTTACACAAAATACCAGAAGGTATGCTGAAATGTAAAGCTCTCTACCTCCCTGTCACCCATTGCCAATGCATTTGTCAATTTGGATTTGTTTTGTTCGTGTGTGTATTGTGATGTCCTACTCCTTTATTGTGGAATTCCAGCTCGTTCCCAAGTAACTTTCACTGGGATTTCATACTTCACCCTGTCTTTACAGAACTTGTTTTCACTTCTTCCTTACATGAATCCAGATCTGTTTCCAGTAGCCTATTGGGCTTTATATTCAAAATCATTGCATAGAAATGTTTTTCTTGGTGATGCAGTTACCAATCATTTTAAATCTGATGCAAAAGCAGAAAATGTCAGAAACGCTCAACAATCCAGGCGGCATTTGTGAACAGAGATAAAGAGTTAACTTTTCAGATTGAAAACCCTTCATCAGATCTGAGCAAATGAGAAGACTAGTTGGTTATAAGTTGCAGAGAAAGTGGGAAAGTGATGGCTTTGATAAAAAGGAAAAATTCTTATGAAAAAGTCGAAGTTGCTGACATTTATGGTGCTTTCCTTCACTCCATACATGCTGTCTCACCCACTGAGTTTCTCCAGCATTTTTGTCTACCTTCGATTTTTCAGCATCAGCAGTTCATTCTTAAACATTCCCTTTGTCCTATCTATCTATCTCTCTCCGACCGTCTCTGCAAGTTAAAGATAAAATGTTTTCTCACCTCCCAATGCTAATGAAGGCTCTTCAGCCTGAAACATTTTTTTTTCCTTTCTGCAGATGTTGCCTGAGTGCAGTATTTTCTGTTATTTCGGAAATTTTGATTTTGCACCTAATATTGAGCTTTTATCCATCAGGAAACCTTTTCTTAGTATTTAAATCCTTGATAATTATAAATTTGTGCATATTTTTAATCAGCTCAAAAATTAACATTCCCAGCCCCTCCACTTTGTCATGCATTGTCATTCTTCATCCCTAGCTTTACACATTCCAGTGTCCTTTAAATACAATACAATACAATACCGTTTATTGTCATTTGAACCTCAAATGAAGTTCAAATGAAATTTGGTGTCTGCAGTCATACAACTAGAAAAAAAAAACAAGACACACAATTAACGCATTTTACACAAACATCCATCACAGTGAATCTCCTCCTCACTGCGATGGAAGGCAAAGTCATTGCCTCTCCCCTGTTTTCCATTCTTCTCCCGATGTTAAAGCCCCCGGTGGGCGATGGCAAGTCTCGCGGCCGTTAAGACCCCGCTCCGGGACATTTTCAACCCCGCAATTCGGGCGGGAGAAGTTGCCGTTGCGGGAGCTCTGAAAAGCGCTCTCCCACCAGATGTTCTTCCCAGAACTGTACAGGATACGAGGGCTTGGCCTTTATTTCATCCGGGATTTCAACATCTAAGGTCAATAGCTGAGGAGGACAGCTATTGAGGACAGGTATCATCTTTCTAATGAAGATAGACACAAAATGCTGGAGTAACTCAGCAGGACAGGCAGCATCTCTGGAGAGAAGGAATGGGTGACGTTTCGGGTCGAGACCCTTCTTCATACTGCTGTGTCCAGTATTTTGTGTCTTTCTTCGGTTTAAACCAGCATCTGCGGTTCCTTCCAATGTTGTTTTCCCATATGTCAAATCCTGTCACTTGTGTAATGCACTGGTTGAAAATAACAGCATCTTTTTTTTAGTTTTCAACTTTGCCTCTGTCTAGACAAGTGAATGTTTTTTTTTCCCTGGCACTAAGCGTTTTTTAAGTGTGTCTTGCTCGATCTCCGATGAGTGATGATAGCAAGTACTTTTATATCTTGGAATCCTTTCAGGAATGGTGATGTTAGGAAGAAGTTGTTGTGTCTGAACCTCCTTCATCTTCGTGGTGGGCTAAAAGAAATGCTAAAGTAAAAACAACTTTTTTTCAGCCGCTGCTTGCTTAAGTAACGCCTCAACTGTTGCAGGCATTCAGGTTTAAATAATTGTAAGCAAAAACCAATATTGTTGTGCAAGGCATGTTGGAATTTTACAAATGTACAACTATTAATTTACAATTCGGTCTTCATTAACACTAACCTGTATGCTCTATTTGATCCTCCTTGGATTATGAGGTCACTTGTAGAAGCAAGGAGCTGCAGATGCTGATTTACAAAAAAAAGACACAGTGCTGGAGTAATTCAGCGCATCAGGCAGCATCACTGGAAAACTTTGATAGGTGACATTTCGGGTCGGGACCTCTTTTTCAGTCAGTCTGAAATAGGGTCTCAACACGAAACATAATTGATCCTAGTTCTGTAGGGATGCTGCCTGACAGAACATGAGCAAGGGATGCTGCCTGACCCGCTGAATTACTCCCTGCATGTTTGTTTATTTTTTAATGAGAGCTCTTATTTTGCTTGTATCGTGAAGTGGCGCAGTTTGCAAGTGCAACATGTATTTAGACAGAAGCATTTTGCAGAGTTCTGTCATTACAGTTGTAAAATACTGGTGGTAATAGGCTTTTTTTTTCGCTCGTCTCCAAGGTTATTCAGTGAGTTGGAAAATTTTCCCACGGAATGACATATGATTTATATCAATATTCTTCAATTTATCTCGTCTTTTTCAGCAGCATTTTACTTCTGAAAAATGAGACATCTAAAGAGTACTAACTACATGTGGAGAACAAAATTATTAACTATATGATATTTCTATAAATTTAGAAATATAAGCTAGAAATCTAACTATAAACATTGTGGGTCTGGTTATTTTTCATAATCAATACAAATTCTAATTGACATCTTTGTTCCTTTTTTTATTACACCATCTACACATAAAGTTGTTTCTGTGCTGGAGCACTTAACACCCATTTCCAAACAAAAATATGAATCCCTGTTAGATCCCTGAAGTTGTGACAGACATCTGTTTAAATGTCAATCTGTTATTTTCTGTTTCTTGAGATAATTCCAAATAAGTTACAACATTAACCTCTGAAAAGCAGTCACTCCAGTTTTGCAAATCATTTAAATCAGCAATTTTTATTATAAAACAAAACCTTTGTTACTTCTAAATATTGTTTTGTGCAGAAATTGTCTTTTTAAGTGCATTTGTGTAATGATTTGTTTATGATAGAATTTAAATCACCAGTAAAATTTGCAAAGCAACACAAATTGTTTAGTGTTTGAATTTACAGAAACAAGACTCGGCGACATTGGACATGGAAAGGGCCGGTAAGGAAATCGAGATGCTACGGAAGCAGTGTGAGGCTATGTCCCAGGAACTAAAGGAAGGCATACAGGAGGCAGAAGTGGCTAAACGCAGGCGGGACTGGGCATTCCAAGAACGAGATAAAATAGTTGCAGAAAGAGAAAGCATACGGTAAGATGCTCACATAGTCCTTCAATGCCACACATTTATGCTGATTAAGCCTCAGTACTCAGTTCACGCCTTCCATTCATTCTAATGATAATAATACATCCTTGGCATAGTTTCCAGTGGCAATAGAAATAGAGAAGGTTGGAATTACTGAGTAGGTCAGGCATCAGCTTTGGAGAGGGGCACAGTCAATGTTTTAGGTCAATGACCCTTCTTGAAAATTGGGAGAGTGAGAAAGCAAATGTGCTTTAAGCTACAGAGAGCGAAAGGGTGAAAGGTAGAGACCGCCTGTCCTGGTGATAAAATTATTGTTACCGTCCGTCCATGCAAGTTGCAACTGTTGAAATCCGATATTAATTTCAACCATTAAAAAAAACAAGCCTTTCCTCTATGTATCAGAACTGAATATTTCTTAGCCAAGGTCACAGACCTGTGACAATAAACCCTGTTTTTCTCTCATCATGGATGCTAGCCGTTCAGTTGATTTTCACATGCTTCTTTTATTTCAGTTCAGAGTTCAAACATATTATTTTCCTCTGCAACTGTCCTAAGTTCATAATTTATAGGAGCAGAATTTGGCCATTCGGTTCAGCGAGTCTACTCCGCCATTCAATCATGTCTAATCTATCTTCCTCTCTCAACCAAGTTCTCCTGCCTTCTCCCCATAACCCCTGACCCACACTAATCAAGAATCTGTCAATCTCTGCCTGAAAAATAACCATTGACTTGGCCATCACAGCCGTCTGTGGCAGTGAATTCCACAAATTCACCACCCTCTGACTAAAGAAATTCTTCCTCATCTCCTTTCTAAAGGTCATCATCTTCTTCCATTTACACATCACTTGACAGGTCAGCTAGACTAATTAGATGACATCAAAAGTCTATATGGAAGCAGGGTTTTTGGCCCCGCCATTTAAAAAAAATCCAAGATAGCGTTCATTTTCTGCTTGTAAATTTCCAAAGTAAATTTTCCCGATCTAAATCATGTTACATTATGTTGGTCTGCATAATGCTAATGCTGTTCCTCAATTCATCACCTGTTATATTCCATTTGTGTTATGGAAACACGTGTTAGAGTAAAACTAAAGATAGACACAAAAAGCTGGAGTAACTCAGCGGGACAGGCAGCATCTCTGGAGAGAAGGAATGGGTGACATTTCGGGTCGAGACGGGTCGGGTCTAAAGGTCTCGACCGGAAACGTCACCCATTCCTTCTCTCCAGAGTTGCTGCCTGTCCCGCTGAGTTACTCCAGCTTTTTGTGTCTATCTTCGGTTTAAACCAGCATCTGCAGTTCCTTCCTACACTTTAACATTGTAAGTCTTGTTTTCCCGAAGTTTCTCGAGGGTTGTTTCCCTAAACTCACTTCCTTTTCTGTTCCTGCAACGTGCTGTATCAGAGCTGTAATATTTGGATGATTTTGTAATTGCTTATTGATTGTGCCACCATCCAGATTTTGCTATCTTCAGATGCTTCATCATAGTGGCATTGACTCACAATAATGCCTCTGGTCCTGCAGATCCTTAATTGCGGTTTTGAGTATTATCCCAAAATATTATCGAAAAAATAATAGAATGATATTAAAATGAGTTACTGCACCAGTCTTTGACACCAGCCAGTTTAAAAAAAAAAGTGTTATTCACAAGACTTGCAAGTAAATCCTCCACTCCAAGGGTTGCTTGTTCCTGTGTTATGGAAAATGTTTTGTATTCTTCAGCTTTGGTTTTGTTCAATCAGAATGAGTATATATTTTTGTATTGTTGTAGAACATTATGTGATAATTTGCGACGGGAAAGAGATAGAGCTGTGAGTGATCTGGCCGAAGCTCTTCGTGATCTCGATGACATGATGAAACAAAAGAATGATGCTGTTCGTGAACTTAAGGAACTGAAGTAAGTAGTAACGTCTGCACATTGAAATGTGGTTTGATCGCTGCAAATCTATTCCATTGAAGCACATTTCTCAAATTAACTTTTTTGATGGAGAAGGGAAAACATGGAAGATGGCATTTTGTAAAGCTCACCTATCAAAAGGGTTTTAAATGTTTATTTTCTTGCCTTCTAGAGGTGGGGAAGTAGATACAATAATTGCATTTAAGAGGCTTCTAGGGAGGTACATAGGTGTGCGGGGAATGTAGAGATATGGATTATGTGTAGACAGAACTTGGGATCATGTACAGCATGGATATTGTGGGCTGAAGGCTGGTTTCTGTGCTCCATTCTTAAAGTAATATTCTGTAAAATGCACCAGCTTCCTCTCAGCTATTTTGTAGTTACTTTCGTATTCATATAACCATCATCTGAGAGTTATGAAGTATGCATCTGTTTGCTTGTCCAGTAGAGATAATGTACTGATGGACCAGCTTTGCAAATCGATAATGAAAACTTTAACACTTGACATGTTGGGTGCACAGCTGTGGGCAAATGATTGTTGGACATGCTGCTACTTTCGTAGTTAATGCACAAATATATGTATCTGCTGTTTCAAATAAAGTATACCATAATTTAAATTGGAATTGCTCTTTGTATCAACTTGGGAGTATTGCCTTTTAATATTACTATTTTTTGAGAAATGCCCAATGTTTTCAGAAAATCTTTTCTGGTTAATTTCAGAAAAGTTTATATTCTGTATAATTTATTTTTCGCCGATAGTAATCTTTTAAAGGAATCTAGTATTGTAAAATAAATAACTTCAAGGTAAAGTGCATGTCAGTTTTAAAAGTGTTGCAGATTAGCAGCTTCCATTAGCGTGGAACTGTTAGAGTTGTGATTTATTGAAATAAATCATTTTAAAACTTGGCCTACCTCAAGGTAGCAGCTATTCCTAATGGATGAAGATCATTATTTTAAGCCTCCAAGCTTTCTGTGCAACTCTTAATAACATATAGTCGGATTTCAACATCAGTTATGCTCATTGTCATTTATTTGAATCGGTGGCAATTTATACTAATCGTTTAGTTAAATCCATATTTAATTCAGCTTTAACTTGAAATTGCTGCTACCATTATCAGTTTGAATAGAAGCAATTCTGGGTTTTTTACACACAGTCAAACACGGAAGTCCCGAACTTATAAGCTCATATATCCTAGGAGCAGAATTAGGCCATTCAGCCCATCGAGTCTACTCCACCATTCAATCATGGCTGTTCTATCTTTTCCTCTCAACTCCATTCGCCTGCTTTCTCCCCATAACCCTTGACACCCTTAATAATCAATAACCTAGAATAATGGGAGCTACGAATCAACAAAATCATTTGATAAATGTTACGTTTTTCTGTCATTAATATTACTGAACCCTAACCGTTCTTGCCATGTAATTTATACATTGCCAAGCAATATTTTTTTAAGTACTGTTTTGGCCAGTTCTAAGTGGGAGAAATTATAATAATTTCACATACTTCAAATGAAGAATCCTGCAATCCATAAACATAGAAGCACACAAACAGAAATTGCATGTTTTTGGCCAGTCTGAGGTCAGTGGCAGGTATTTGAGTGATGAGGGGAGCTAATTTATTGGATTTAATTTGATACAAAATTAATCTGAATCTTAAAGTAGATTTTCTAATTTTTCTCGCTCGTTCAAGGGAAAAGATGGAAACCCAGTTGGAGAAAGAGGCACGGATTCGACAACTGATGGCTCACAACTCCCACGATTCAGCTATTGACACGGATTCCCTCGAATGGGAGACCGAAGTGGTCGAATTTCCAAAAGATAGGGTACGTTTCTAAACTTCAGAAAAATTATTTTGCAGGGCCAGGTGTGCAGATGTAGCGTGGCTGAGAGCCTCGGCAAGTACGGCCAGAGAGGGGAGAGAATACCCCTGAAAGTGTTTAAGGACATTGTCATAGGGAGGGTGGGAAGAGAGGAGATAGGCAGGCAGGGAGGAAGGATGTGCATGTGTGTAAAATTCTTATTGATACGCCATAATGTTGTGCACCTCACTATAAGTATTGTGTAACAGAATTAATGTCACTTAAAATTTTCTTGCATTGATGCTTTTTCAATTTTATATGTTTTCCTGTTTTTCTGTGCAGAAGTATTTTTATTTTACATAAGCTCTGCTTTTGTTAAGGGTTGCTCTGTAAAATTACATCATTAGGGAATAGTAAGTAAGGTGTTAATTTAATTAATTTGACTTTTGCTTCAAAGGCTTTTTGTCAATGTGTCCCTCATGTTGAACACTAGTGAATCACAGGCTGAGACAGATAACTGAAATGCAGTCTGCTGACACTAAAGCTACAGTGAGCCAGTGGTGAAGGCAGTGAATATGTAGAGTGATGCATAGGGCACTACTAATCAAGCAAGTTGCTTTGAGCAGAATGGTGTCCTTCTGAGCAGATGTCATTGGAGCTCCACTAATTCAGACAAGAGGAGGTTGTTTATATAGATACATAGAAAATAGGTGCAGGAGTAGGCCATTCGGCCCTTCGAGCCTGCACCGCCATTCAATATGATCATGGCTGATCATCCAACTCAGTATCCTGTACCTGCCTTCTCTCCATACCCCCTGATCCCTTTAGCCACAAGGGCCACATCTAACTCCCTCTTTCATCTTACTCTTTACATTCCTTGCAGAATAATTGTGGAAATTGATCATTAGCCACTTGCCCCATATCTCTTCCAAACTCAGTGTTTATGCATCTGGTTTGGTTTGGTTTAGCAATACAGCAAGGAAGCAGACCCTTCGGCCCACCGACTCTGTGCTGATCATCGATCGCCCATTCATACTAGTTCTACGTTATTCCACTTTCTCATCCACTCCCTACAAATTAGGGGTGATTTTGTAGAAGCCGATTAACGTACAAACCCGTAAGTCTTTGTGATCTGGGAGGAAACTGGAGCGCCAGGATGTCATGGAGAACGTGCAAACTCCACACAGACAGCACTCGGTCGTAATCGTACCCGCTTCTCTGGCACCATGAGACAGCAGCTCTACCAGTTGCACCATTAGGTTTCTGGGATGTGCACTACATTACAAATAAGGGATGTTTTGTGTGCCATGATGAGTCTTTTTGCCCTAAAATGTATACTGCTGTAAAAATATCAATGTGCGGAATACTTTTTTTTCTAACGTAGGATGACATGGATTTGAACGCACTGGGCTTCGATGTAGCAGGAGGAGCTGATGAACCTTATCTACCTGGAGACTCTGGCATATTTGTTATTAAGGTTGATAAAGGAAGTATTGCAGATGGAAGGTTAAGGTACAGCCAGCTAATTTTTTCGATCAATTCCTTCACAAATAAAATACAATTTTGAGTAAAAATGTTATTTCTTTTTTCATGACGGAAAGTGGTGTAATATACTTTTATGACTTTGTTAAGTATATATTTTTATTTCTGTTTTAGGGTGAATGATTGCTTGCTCAGAATAAATGATGTAGATCTTACCAACAAAGACAGAAAACATGTAATTAAAGCAGTACTGAATGGTGGAGGGGTCATTAATGTGCTTGTTCGAAGAAGAAAGTCCTTGGGAGGTAGAGCTATCACTCCAGTTCATATCAGCCTTGTGGGTCACAAAGGTAATTTAACTTTTCCTGTGTCCAAAGCAGTTTTGTCCTTTAGGAAATGCAGATTTGACACCACAACACGTGTTCACGTTCATAATAAATAAAGCCGATGAAATTATTTTTTTTAATACTAGTTTAGTTTAGAGATACAGCTCGGAAATAGGCCCTTCGGCCCTCCGAGTCCATGCCGACCAGCGATCTCCGCACATTAACACTTATCCTACGCACACCGGGGGCAATCTACATTTGCACCAAGCAAATTAACCTACAAAACCTGTACGTCTTTGGAGTGCGGGAAGAAACCGAAGATCTCAGAGAAAACCCATGCTGGTCACAGGAAGAACATACAAACTCCATACAGATAAGCACCCGCAGTCAGGATCAAACCCGGGTCTCTGGTGCTGTAAGGCAGCAACTCTACCTCTGTCACTGTGCTGCCCCTAGTTAAGAAAGACTACTAGACTTGTAGGCAGTGCTCCTTTTCTGCAATTGTCTGATTTTTGAATCCCTGATGACTCTTATTCACACTTTGTTTCATGCTGCTGCTTTCTTCCATTTGAAGTATTACTTGGCAATTTGGGAAGGGCTCTTTTGAGTGCTGGATATTTCTGGTCAGTGTACCTGTAACCTTGCCTAGAACATGTGTAGGAATGTAATTCCAATTAAGGAATTGAAGGGAACATTGTCATATTTTCTGAGCTCTAAAAGGTACCATATAAATCTACCGACTGGCCCTCAAAAGCTAAAGCTTGAGATGTTTGAAATATATAAGCACTTAGCTGCCTTAATAAGTGAAACGTAACAGCATGTTGTCATGTTTAATGTGTAAAAGTTTATTTTGATGTTTGAATGAAAGATGTTTAACCAGCCCATGCTAATCATATGTATTTTTCTTTGCAGACATTGGAATCAGTTTGGAGACAGGAGTATATGTAGCTACCGTTTCCCCTGGCAGCTCTGCTGCTCGAGAAGGATCGCTAACAGTGGGAGACAGACTCATTACAGTCAGTAATCTGAATTTACAAACTTTGAATGTCAGAACTGCAGTGCACTATGGCAGAAGTAGGGGCATGTTCACTTCACTTATTTCACACAATTTCCAATCTCAGTAACGCTGCTATGAAGGTTAGACGTACCTCTAAATTAGGGTAAGGCAGGTTGACACATTGAGCAATTGTTTGGGGGCAGAATTAGGCCATTTGGCTGCTTAAGCCACCAGTACCTGCACAGATTCTTAGAGTTGTACAGCATGCAAACTGGCCCTTTGGCCCAACTTGTCCATGCCACACAAGATGCTATCCTATTTGCCCATGGCCCATGTGTTTGGATATCATTTATGTTCTGAAAACATTAGGTCAGAATAGAGGCAGACAGTAAATTGATAATGTTAAGATCAGTGTTAGAGCTGTATAGTTGTAAGGCCTTTTGGGGATTGCAGCATTTAAGTATGTAAAAATTATGGAAAAGTCTTTGGAAAGGTACTCTCATCTTGAGGAAATTCAACCAATTAAAGGTAAAGATGGGTCTGATGTACATAAGATCACCATCGTGTACAATGCAGTAATTAAATTCTCAATATTTTAGTGTACCAAGTGAGATTTTGGATACTGTGCAAAGGTTGTCTTTTGTACGTAATAGTTGCTGTTTTCATAAACTAGATTTTCTCTTTCACAGATAAATGGTATTGCACTAGAAAACAAGTCACTGACAGAATGTGAAGCTTTGTTACGAAACTGCAGGGATTCTGTCAGTCTTTCACTAATGAAGGTATGGTTCACACAAAATGGTTCAGTTCCACAAAAATATATCAGACTGGTCCAAAAAGCACTTTGAAATAGTTGTTTTCTTTGAAAGTTTCTCCTTAAAAACGGTCTTGCATTGCATAGGTTTCCTATCTATCTCTCCCCTTCCTATCCCCTTCATTCTCCTACCTCTATTTGTCCCTATTTTACACTTGATTCCTGCAGTCTTCTTCTTCATTCCTGCCCCTATCTCCTCCAGGCTGTTCTCATTCTCCCAGTGAGGTCAACTCCCTGTGATCATATTCATCATCTTTATTAAAAAATGGTGAGTATCCTTCCCCCTGCACTCCAGCTAAGATACTCTAGTGTTCCCGTGTATTCTTTAAAGCGATGGGCCATTGTTAAAGCAATAGGCCAGCATTGGCCTTTGAGACTGTGCGGACTCAAGCACCCAAAGACACAAGAGGATGGTCCTACAGCATCATGTAAGTGGAAGAGGGAACATGCATATCTGTTTATAATGTAACTTCCTGGGAGGGTAAATCTGCAAATACTGTTAGTTTAGTTAGGTTTAGTTTAGAGAATATGTGGGGAATTTGAGAAAATGATAAATCGATCCTTGGCAGATTTTTCATTGTAATATATAGAACGCATTGTTGAGTGACATAATATAATTTTAGGCAAACCCTTACGATTTGGAATATCGTTTCATCGGCAGGAGATGCTTGATGGGATGGGAGGTGGGGAACTACTGGTGATGTTGGTCGTCAATGATCTCCCATTATATAGGTTCTTGGTGCCATCCCATCCAATTCTTCTCTTCTATTTTGAGCTGATATGGGCTAGGATTTCTCAGGAGTTAGTAGTGTCCTGTTGACAAGAGGACATTGCTGTTCAACCGGGCAGGTTGTGGAAGATTTCCAGGCATAAGATGCAAGGCCCATTCTCTCATGCGCTTCACTGACAGCATAATGTTCTGGATAGTTGATGTCCTTGTAGCCACGCACAGGCATAGAATGATTGCATGAAAGTAGAATAATGTCCATTGGTGACTTTTTCATTAAATTATAAGAAATTCTGTAACATTGCATCTTTGTTGAATTGTTTATATATTGTGACTGAAGTGTACTCCCTCACCACTGTTTCTGCCTTTGCTCCAGCTTGTAATTGTTTAATGTAGAATAATGAAAGATTATCTAGAATTCCCGCAAGTCAATTGCAAATATACTATGTATTTGTGTGAAGGCTACTTTGGGTGCCCCAGCTGTTCAGTTCTTCGTTTGGAGCCCGTTAAAGTAATTAACTTAATTCTCTGTGATTCCAGTTTTAAAACCTTTCAAACTGCCTTGGGGAGATATTGCAAGTCAAAGCGAGATGTCTGAAAAGTGGATCTCTTGGCATTCCTACAGAATCATTTTTTAAATCTGAACCCTTTTCAAATAAATTATTTTTTTAATACCGTTATATCTCTTTTCCAGCTTATCTACAATCCATTGCCTAATTTTAAGACCTAGCCATCTTGTTGAGCTTCATTCTCTATAACTCGTTTTCACCTTTGCCACAGCTAACAATGGCCTTCTTACTTTATCATTGTTACTTGTTTACATATCTTTCATTCATTTGTTCTCTTTCTCTCTATATCTCCATCTATATCTCTTATTTATCTTTCCCCTGACAGTCTAAAGAAGGGTCTCGCCCCGAAATGTCACCTATCTGTCTTCTCCAGAGATGCTGTCTGACCCAAGAGTCACTCCAGCCTTTTACCTAATGTCAACCTAATTTTAGAATGTTGTTTAGTCTGAGGAAGGGCCCTGACACAAAATATTGACTGCCCTTTATTTGCACAAATGCTGCCTGACCCGCTGAGATCTTCCAGCACTTGGCAGTTTCTTGTGTCAACATTTTTAAATGTTATTCACCAGTTATAGCAGGTCGCATTGGTTTATGGATTGTG